>NC_092108.1:34930829-35230829 GCF_045679555.1 Salvelinus alpinus
GGAAGTTAGTGGCCGTTTTGCGAGGCTAACTAGCGTTAGCTTAATGACTGCAACTCTACCGGTACGGTAGCATTATCCCGCAGTATGAATGACTAATTATAGATTGTCACGGAGCCACAAAGGAGTCGTTTAAGAGCGACAAGGCTCCAGTGCCACACGTGGCAGACCCCTGCTCTAGATTTTTTTTTTAAGGAACTGTTTACGGAGGGAAAATGAAGCGTTAGACGTATTACCTCCTTACGTCCTCCACATAGATTAATTTTGTTCTCATTTTGGTTTTGAGGGGGGCATCAGATGAGGCTGTAGATTCTGGACTGCCACAAGGTCTGCTGGTTTTTCTCTCCTTGGCACGTAACTAATCAATCAAATTAATTGATTGTCTTCACAAGGCCACTTACCTGGTTTACTGGGACCGTGGCTGGCTGATCAAAGGGATAGGTTAAAGTTCAGCAGATGCTGTCACCCTCCAGGATAGGAACTGTACAGGAAGACTAGCTTGAAAGGCTAAAGTTCCACAGAGGAGAGCAAGGGAGATGGGTTAGGCCGGGGGTAGGGAGGTGTGCTGCAAAAGGGGTTAGGGAGTTGGGAAGGGGTACAAGAAATGTACAGCCTTCTGCCCTGAACACCTGGTCTACAGGAACATGTGTAGAACATGTGGGGAGCACTGGTACCCCCTCAGTGTGTGTGGGTGGGGGGATGGGGCTGTCCCAAACAACAATACTGATCAAGGCAGGGTGCAGCCTGACACATCATTCCCCTAAAATGCCCACCTTTCTTGCCCCTGATTAGTACTTGTGTGTGTTTGCGGGCTCACACAGCAGGGGGGGACCCTAAGCTACACCTGCCCTAGGGCTCCAAATCAAGCTGATGACTTAGAGGGGGCCTCATCCCCTCCAATCGTCCTCCCCATGTACCCCCTAGGCTTTGAGGAAGTGAAGGTCTGCCCTCTCAAACTACTGTGACATTGGGGGGGGGCGGCACTTTAAGCAAATTGTTGATCACGTTCAGATCAGGACAAGTTAACAACTCTGGCCCAGAACAAAGCCATGAGCAACAGGGAGTGGGAAAGGAGGGTGGTGCCAGACCAGTCACAGACTAGGCGCAAGATAGCAGATTTAAAGGAAGATGGAGAATACAACGGTTCATATAGGCATTTTCAGTTTTGATTTGATTTCCCAATGCTTGCTTGTACTACCTACTGCTCTTAGTGGAAAGGGTGTTGGGTCATTGACGACAAACTCTCATCTCACCTTCTAATAACGCTTTTTTCCTACATTGCACCCCAACATAAGATACGACACACTATAAAAAAGTGACATGGCCACTAGTGAGGCTCGGGTCGACTCATAACCCGCAGTCCCCACGGTTATATCTGCTGGGCAGGTGGGATTAGGGTCATGAAATATTGTGTGGATAAAGGCCGTGTGGGTGGCGGCCGGGTTGAATAAAGAAAAAACGACATACATTTTTTTTATATTAAAATACAGTTAAAGTCGGAAGTTTACATACACATAGGTTGAAGTCATTAAAACTTGTTTTTCAACCACTCCACAAATTTCTTGTTAACAAACTATAGTTTTGGCAAGTCGGTTAGGACATCTACTTTGTGCATGACACAAGTAATTTTTCCAACAATTGTTTACAGACAGATTATTTCACTTATAATTCACTGTATCACAATTCCAGTGGGTTAGAAGTTTACATACACTAAGTTGACTGTGCCTTTAAACAGCTTGGAAAATTCCAGAAAAGGATGTCATGGCTACCAAACTCAATGCCTCTTTGCTTGATATCATAGGAAAATCAAAAGAAGAACCTCAGAAAAATAAATTGTAGACCTCCGCAAGTCTGTTTCATCCTTGGGGGCAATTTCTAAACGCCTGAAGGTACCATGTTCTTCTGTACAAACAATAGTACGCAAGTATAAACAGTCTGTTACCAACTCTTGTTACCAACTCTTGGTAAAATTTTGTAAAAAATTGTGTTTGACCAGATACAATGCTATTTTACAGACAATGCTATTTTAACAGACTTTCAGCACGCTTATAGGGGAAGGACATTCAACAAGCACAGCACTCACACAAATGACTGATGATTCGCTGAGAGAAATTGATAATAAAAAGATTGTGGGGGCTGTTAGACTTCAGTGCTATATTGTGGATAAAGAGTTACCTGTCTAACAGAACACAGAGGGTGTTCTTTAATGGAAGCCTCTACAACATAATCCAGGTAGAATCAGGAATTCCCCAGGGCAGCTGTCTAGGCTCCTTACTTTTTTCAATCTTTACTAACGACATTTGAGTAAAGCCAGTGTGTCTATGTATGTGGATGACTCAACACTACACATCAGCTACTACAGCAACTGAAATGACTGCAACGCTTAACAAAGAGCTGCAGTTAATTTCAGAATGGGTGGCAAGGAATAAGTTAGTCCTAAATATTTCAAAAACTAAAAGCATTGTATTTGGGACAAATGATTCAATAAACCCTAAACCTCAACTAAATCTTGTCATAAATAATGTGGAAATTGAGCAAGTTGAGGTGACTAAACTGCTTGGAGTAACCCTGGATTGTAAACTGTCACGGTCTAAACATACAACAGTAGCTAAGATGGGGAGAGATCTGTCCATAATAAAGTGCTTCTCTACCTTCTTAAAACTTCTTATGGCTGCATCCCGCTAACGGGATCGATATGACAACAGCCAATGAAAGTGCAGGGCGCCAAATTCAAACAACAGAAATCTCATAATTAAAATTCCTCAAACATACATGTGTCTTATATCATTTTAAAGGTAATCTTGTTGTTAATCCCACCAAAGTGTCCGATTTCAAATATGCTTTTCAACGAAAGCACTACAAACGATTTTGTTAGGTCACCACCAAACCACAATAAGCACAGCCATTTTTCCAGCGAAATATAGCAGTCACAAAAAGCAGAAATAGAGATAATATCACTTAAAATCACTTACCTTTGATGATCTTCGTCAGATGACACTCATAGCACTTCATGTTACACAATACATGCATGTTTTGTTTGATAAAGTTCATATTTATATAAAAAAAATCTGAGTTTACATTGGCGCGTATTCACTAGTTCTAAAAACATCAAGTGATTTTGCATAGCCGCATCGTTTCAACAGAAATACTCATCATAAATGTAGATGATAATACAAGTTATACACATGGAATTATAGATATACCTCTCCTTAATGCAACCGCTGTGTCAGATTTTTTTTTTTTATTACGGAAAAAGCAAACCATGCAATAATCTGAGACGGCGCTCAGAACAATAGCTAAATTAGCTGCCATGTTGGAGTCAACAGAAACCAGAAAATACATGATAAATGTTTCCTTACCTTTGATGAACTTCATCAGAATGCAGTCCTAGGAATCCCAGGTCCACAATAAATGCTTGGTTTGTTCGATAATGTCCGTTATTTATGTCCAATTAGCTACTTTGGTTAGCGCGTTTGGTAAACAATTCCAAAGTCACAAAGCGCGTCCACTATAACGTGACGAAATGTCCAAAAGTTCCGTAACAGTCAGTAGAAACATGTCAAACGATGTATTGAATCAATCTTAAGAATGTTGTTAACATACATCTTGAATAACGTTCCAACCGGAGAATTACATTGACTTCAGTTGAGAGATGGAACGGAGCTGCCTACCACGTGAACGCGCATGTTCAATATGTGGTCACCTCATGGCAGTGATTACTCATTCCTGTCTCCCTCGGCCCCCCTTCACATTAGAGTCATCAGCCAACGTTCTATTGACTGTTGACATCTAGTGGAAGCCGTAGGAAGTGAAAACTCATCCATATCTCGCTGTAATTTCATTGGGAGCTTGAATGAAAATCTAGCAGCCTCAGAAAAAATCCAAACAGGAAGTGGAACTTCTCAGGTTTTTGCCTGCCATATGAGTTCTGTTATACTCACAGACATAATTCAAACAGTTTTAGAAACTTAAGAGTGTTTTCTATCCAATACTAATAATAATATGCATATATTAGCAACTATTACTGAGGAGCAGGCCGTTTACTCTGGGCACCTCTGTGCACCTTTCATCCAAGCTACTCAATACTGCCCCTGCAGCCATAAGAAGTTAACCTTTTGTCAATAGGGGGAGCTGTTAGCATTATTTTTTTTTTTACATTTCCAAATTAAACTGCCTCGTACTCAATTCTTGATCGTACAATATGCATATTATTGTTATTATTGGATAGAAAACAGTCTATAGTTTCTATAGGAGTTGAAATTTTGTCTCTGAGTGGTACAGAACAATTTCTACAGCACTTTTCATGACAGGGTTCAGATTTCAGAAATTTTTACCTCTGATCTGGGGTCTGTTTATAAGGCCACAGTGAATGCTATGAAGAAACCGACACTACCTACGTCTTCCTCTGGGTGTCTGTACGTCATCACGTTTTCAATGAAGTCTATGGGACGTTCACAGCCATTATAAATGACAAAAATGTACAGAGACCCCTCTTTCTCAACGTGCGCCTCAAGCGTGAAGGCCATCGGACCTGCCTCGTTCCAAATCGTTTTCTAACCAGCAGTATTTCTCCGGTCATGTTTTCAGTCGTTATAGTTGTTAAAAACATCATAATGTAGTGAATTTTAACCGTTTTATATCAATTTATATCCGTTTAGTGCGATTTTGAGGAATTTCTTTGTCGTGCACTCTGAAAGTTTGGACACGCTTTAGGGTGTCGGTCGTTGGTGATGGACATTTCGAAGGACAGAGGACATCTATCGACCAAAAGACGTTTATAACATAGAAAGGATACATTGCCCAAGAATATGATGGAAGATCAGCTCAAAGTAAGCAATATTTAATATGATAAACCGTGTTTCTGTCGAAATATTTTAAACGCATACATCGCCATTTTGTTTGGTATAGCTTCACTTGGCCAACCCTGTATTGAAAAGTAAGGATAATTTTAAAAATGTAAATCAGCGGTTGCATTAAGAACTAATTTGTCTTTCGATTCCTGTCAACCCTGTATTTTTTAGTCAAGTATATGATTAGCTTTTAATTAAACTAGATCACTCTGATAGATGACGTCAGACATATTGAGGCTTGATTTCCTAGTATTTTCATTGTGTAACCACGGTTTTGTATGGCTAAATATGCACCTTTTCGAACAAACTGTATATGTATGTTGTAAAATGATGTTACAGGAGTGTCATCGGAAGAATTCTGAGAAGGTTAGTGAAAAAATTAATATCTTTTGGCGGTGGTTACGTTATAGCGCTCTTTGGCTGGAATCGATGCTCTGGTAACGTTGGAACATGTAGTATGCTAACTTATCGATTTATTGTGTTTTCGCTGAAAAACGCTTAGAAAATCTGAAATATGGTCTGAAATCACAAGAACTGGGTCTTTCCATTGCTATGCTTTGTCTATTTTTATGAAATGTTTTATGATGAGTAAATTGGTCATACACGTTGCTCTATCTAGTAATTCTAGTGGATTTGTGATGGTCGGTGCAATTGTAAACTGTGATTTCTACCTGAAATATGCACTTTTTTCTAACAAAAACTATCCTATACCATGAATATGTTATCAGACTGTCATCTGATGGTTTTTTTTATAGGTTATTGGCTATCAATATCTTAGTTGAGCCGAATTGGTGATAGCACCTGAAGGAGTAAGAAACTGATGGAGTTAGAATAGTGGTGTATTTTGCTAACGTGTTTAGCTAATAGATTTACATATTTTGTCTTCCCTGTAAAACATTTTAAAAATCTGAAATGGTGGCTTTATTCACAAGATCTGTATCTTTCATCTGGTGTCTTGGACTTGTGATTTAATGATATTTAGATGCTACTATCTACTTCTGAAGCTATGCTATCTATGCTAATCAGTGTGTGGGGGGTGGGGGGTGCTCCCGGATCCGGGTTTCTGAGGCAGTAAAAGTTAACAGCACTATCAATATGGCAGGTCCTACAGGTTCTAGTTTTGTCGCACCTGGACTACTGTTCAGTCGTGTGGTCTGGCGCTGCAAAGATTACAATTGGCTCAGAACAGGGCAGCACAGCTGTCCCTTGGATTTACACAGAGAGCAAACCGTTAATAATATTCATGTCAATCTCTCCTGGCTCAAAGTAGAGGAGAGATTGACTTCATCACTACTGTGAGTGCTATTAACATGTTGAAAGCACAGAGCTGTCTGTTTTTAAACGACTAGCACACAGCTCAGACACCCATGCATACCCCACAAGACATGCCACCGGAGGTCTCTTCACAGTCCCCAAGTCCAGAACAGACTATGGGAGGCGCACAGTACTACATAGACCCATGACTACATGGAACTCTATTCCACATAATCAGGTAACTGATGCAAGCAGTAGAATCAGATTTTTTTTTAAACAGATAAAAATACACCTTATGAAACAGCGGGGACTGTGAAGCAACACAAACATAGGCACTAAACACATGTACACATGGCTTTTGTGTTGTAGATATGTGGTAGTGGAGTACGGGCCTGAGGGCACTCACTTAGTGTGTTGTGAATTCTGTAATTAATGTATTGTAATGTTTTTAAAATTGTATAACTGCCTTAATTTTGCCGGACCCCAGGAAGAGTACTTGCTGCCTTGGCAGCAGCTTATTGGGATCCATAATAAATACAAAAACAATAAATATGCAACCAAGCCGAACTGAAATCCTATCAGAAACATGTTGGGTCGTTTTCACAGCTTTTGTATTTCCTTACAACCGGTCAAACTGATGTCAATTGGAAATTTGGCACTGAAAATGTTTCCCATTTTTCTTTTATTTTTCCCCGGTCCCTAAATGTCTTTGCTCCGCGAAAGAAGCAGGGATGACATTACTTTACCGATGTCAACTTGATTCATTCTATAATTTATGACATTCTGGTGAGCAAGGGTTTATTTAGTCTTCTAGGTTAATGTATACTGACAGAAGAGAAGCTGCATGTATTTAATTATAGACAAGTTGACTAACAAATGACAGACATTCTAAGCAGAAACATATGTAAATTAGGCAAAGAAAATCCTGCATCCCTTGTCATAAAATCATTCCGCCGTCTGACTATATTTACTATATTTGGGGGTCGCGTGCGGGCCTCAGATTTTCCCTTCATCACATAGTCAGGCGTTTGCAGATGGGTTATTAACGATTGCAGGCGGGTGCAGGTGAACAAACAGCTGACCCGTACACCACTAATGGCCACCTCTGTGCTTTTCCTTCTCCAGAACATTCCAACCCTGGGGACCGTCGCCATAACAATGGCGCTGCATAACTGTGATGAGGTGGTGGTGGCTGGCTTCGGTTATGACATGAACATGCCTCACGCACCCTTGCACTACTACGAAACGGTCAAGATGTCCGCCATCAAAGAGGTGCGTGTTTTTGTTGCATTCATATCAACTGGAAATGGGTGCATCTCAGTAGTCTTCGAGTGGCGTGTCCTCTCCTTGTCTACGCTAAGTCAATGTGAAAGAACTGGAAGAGTGAAAACGCATTGTCAGTGCACAAATCCACCGTATTGCTTTCCCCGATCCTGTGTTTTCAGGAGAGTGCAGATGAGAGAGCGGAGACTACATTGGCTCCCCGCTAGACCTGTTGACTGACGAAAGTGTTATTCCATTATCTGTGTCTTTTGATTGGCTCTCGTATCCCCCCCCTCCCTTTGAACTATGACCAAATAAATTACTCCAAGACGGGGCGTTTTAATCCTCCACTCCAGACTGCATCAGTGTTCTGTTTTTACAGATGTCACAGAGGGGAGCTGACGTAGGAACTATGAGCTCAGAATGATAACCTTTGTCTAAACTCCCGGTGAACTCCTGACATTTGCCATGTTGAGCAATGCAATCAATGGAAACATCATCTAGTAGGTCTATCGTCATTGGAACACAAAGACTACCGCTCCCTCATGTCCTTCCGCTGGTGGTAATGTGCTGAGGTCACCTCTGAGGGGGTGATGAGATGCAGTAGTATCCTTACTCACTGTCTGACGTGAACTAGTCCCCTCCTCCAGCCAGCGTTACCCACCGTAGATGCGAGATGGATCAATGTGTTTTTCAACTTTCTCTAGCTTAGTGTAAAGGGGTCGTACAGGAGTGAATGTAGAATAACACACTGTACAGCATGGCTGTACACACCATTTGTATGTGTGTGTTATGTGGATGCAAAGATGTTAAAGCAAGAGGGAGGTTGCTTCCATATCATCTACTTTCTGAACTAGCTCCTCATCCCTGGACTTTCAGCCTGAATCAGATAGCAAGGCCTGAAGAGAGACACCGGTGTTACCGCTCACATGGGTTTCCCGGCCATGCTCCCTGTAGAGCATTGAAACCCTAGCCCTGGTTCCGTGTGAGTGAGATCCGTCAGTGTCCGGGCCGGGCCGACCCAGACAGGCCAGGGGCCCTCGAGCGGCTCGGTCCCACAGCTTGGACACAGGTGGGTTCCCTGGGGCAGCTGTGGGGCCCGGTTCAGCCCGGTCCTCGCACTCTCAGGCCCCAGAGCCCACCACCTGCTCTGGTTACACACTCTGCCGACCGGACTGACGGCCTGGATCACAATGGGGAGGGAAACACGGTGTGGCTCCATACACACACAAACAAACGTCACACTATAATCTATCACACATTTATCAGAAAAACAATGCATGCTTTTACTGAAGTGCCTATGGCAAGGCTCTTAACCAGGTCAAGTGAAATGTTTTGATGCAGAGAGAGATGATGCAAACAGAATAGAATGCAAGGAACGTCCTTCAAGTTTAGGCTGATGAGAACAGGGTCTTTGAACCTGACCTGCATTCATCTGACATGCTTCTTGTTTCTGATTGTGTTCCCTTGCACCTCCGCAGTCCTGGACACACAACATATCCAAGGAGAAGGAGTTCCTCCGCAAGCTGGTGAAGGCCAACATCATCACGGACCTGACTAATGGGATCTGAGTCTGACCATCCAAGAGGTTTGCCTTTTCCCAAAAGAACTACAGAACAGAGGATGCTGGGAATGAACCTGGGTGGTGGGGGGGAGAGGACCCTTAGAACCCAGACCCTGGTGGTCTGCACACTGCCTGAGTTTTTATGTAGAGGAGATTTAAGCGGATGACTCGATGGAAAGGCGCACATATGTGCCTTCTGACCCAGAGGCTCCTGTCTGACACAGCCAGGAGGGACGGGCATGGATCGAACGCCAGTGAGCGGACAATCGGACAACCGCGTTTACCGTTTTGAAACCAGCGAGCATCGAATGAACACATGAGTGGTATGGAAGAGGAGGACGGAAGGTCTGACAGACAGATATAGAGACTGACAGACTGCAGGAGAGAGACAGAGGGACAGATAGTTACAGCAGTGCCAAATGTACCTCGTTACAAAGGGGGGAGGAGAATACCTCTCCCTCTACTGCCTGAATGTATTTACTTTAACAGTGTAAATGTCAAAGATTTTTACTATGCTTTTTAACAAGCTCCAGCGACCTCCACCCCATCCCCAGTTCTCTCAGTACTGTCTTTCCCGGCGAGCCTCCATCCAGGCCTGGTGGGGAGAAACCTTTTTCAAACCTCTATCTCCCCCTTCTCACTTCCATATCGGCAGGCGTTTTTGAGGCCACCGTGCATTTTGAGATTAGCATTTCAGATTTTAACAGGAAGTTTAAGTTGGATTATTTTATTTTGGTTAAATGTATTTATAATTTAAGGCTGATAGAGCACTAACTATCTTTTCCTTCTAACAGTTCGCCTTAACGTGCTTCCTCAATGATTCACTGTGGTGTCATAAATTGTTGAGTGGATGTCCTTCAAATCCTAGTATTTCTAATATGGCTCTTCACAAAATCAGAACAATTATATTTCCGGTCGAAAACGTTCTAAATGCAGATACCACTTTTTTTTCTTTTTTTTTTACAAACACAGGAGCTTGTTGAATTGTGTTGTGAATATCATTATGTGAGCGGTGAGGCAGAGAGCCTAGGCCTAGGTTACCAGCCACGCAGCGAGAGAGTGGAGATGGGAACTCTCTATTATTTGTGTGGTGCTGAGAAACATTCCTAATTTGTCCACATGCAGAGCTTATGTTCCCTTCCGCCATGAAACTATATGTTGCCAAGTTTATTTTCCCTGACTCGTAGCACATTGTGCTACGTGAAAATTGTTAACTTAACCTTTATTTTTATTTCCCCTGTTATGATGGTTGAATATACACCATCGTGGAAACAGTGAAATCCCCGTTTTAGAGGCCACAACCCGGTAGATGGATACACAGTTAAAGGGCAAGCAGGTGTTTGTTTACGATAATTCTGTTTATTATCGGTTCATTATTACATGAATTAACCTTGCACAGGCTATATAAAGTTTAAACCTGTGTGGCTGGTAAAAGTTTGAGTAGCCCATTTTTGCAGCCTTATAGCCTATTCGATTTTGGGAATTGTTTGTTTCAATTCAAAACAATATTGAATGTAAAGGTATTGTTTTATGTCGGCTATAGGCTTTCATTAGTTAAGAAGGCTAATTGGAAGGCTCTTTTTAAAAGCGATTTGAGTTGTCAATGTGCTGCATTGTGAATTATAAGAGAGGCTTATTGTTCTTAATTCATGGTATTCTTTTATCCATATCTTGAATAGACATGCAGACAAATTAATAGAGGGAAGGGGAACACCTATTACCCTCCTACTCTGGAGTCATAAAAACAATTGAAATATATACTTTTTTTGGCGGGTCACGGATCGGCTCTCTGAACAATTCTATGTGGTTGGTTCGGGTTGTGGAGAAAAATCTGTCCTGATGTCAAATATCGGTTGGGGCTCGGAATTGATGTGCCTGACCCTGGCAAGACTCTAGATTGCAGTAAATTATCCACAGGAGTTGTATTATAATATCCTTTTGACTTGCAATATTAAACCCAGACTGGTATTACAATGTGAAAGCTTACTGGTCCCAAGTTTCTCAGCAAAAAACGACATTTTCTTTTGTTAGTTACAGTTCAGTATTTAAGTGTTGCTCCGTGCATAGCAGTGGTTCAGTATTGACCAGATAAGACCACGCTATGGTTGCCTTTTCTGCCTCCCTCGCTGCTTCCCTCAACATCAACAAAACTTAAGAATGTCAATTTTAAGATTTGAATATTTAAAAATGTACCGAATGTAATAATCAGCTTTATATGTTGAATTTTATTCTGACATGATACGTTTTGTTTTGTTTGTACCATTTTTGGGGTGACATTTGAGTTGTTTTTTTGAAAGTCAGTCATTTTCTGAGGCTTTTTTAATTAATATTTAAAAAAATGTTGTGCTTCCTGGACTGGACAGGAATTTAAACAGAATTGACCCCAACCCTGTTTTTCCAGCCTGGTCACTAAGCAGAATATAACTATTAAAACTGGAGACAACAATGACATCATACAGGAAACCTCACCATATCACCCATTGGTAGAGGTCTATATCAGTTATCACCTTGCCCTGAGCAATCAATCACTGGCAAGGTCGTTACACTTCAAATCACAAGTGTTGCTGTTTCTTTTTATATTATATATACAGTGCCTTCAGAAAGTATTCATTCTCCTTGACTTATTCCACATTCTGTTACAGCCTGAATTCAAAATGGATTTTCTCACCCATCTACACACAATACCACATAATGACAAAGTGAGAAAATGTTTTTTTTTTTAAATGTATCACATTTATTTAAAATAAAATACATAAATATCTAATTTACATAAGTATTCACACCCCTGAGTCAATACTTTGTAATCGCCACCAAAGTTGCTTCTACATCTGTCTTTTTGGGTAAGTTTCTAAGAGCTTTGTACATCTGGATAGTACAATATTTGCCCATTATTCTTTTTCAAATTCTTCCATCTCTGTCAACTGTATGGTTGATCATTGCTAGACAACCATTTTAAAGTCTTGCCTTAGATTTTCAAGACGATTTAAGTCAAAACTGTAACTAGGCCACAGAAGCATTCAATGTTGTAAGCAACTCTAGTATAGATTTGGCCTTGTGTTTGAGGGATTGTCCTGTTAAAAGGTGAATTTGTCTCCCAGTGTCTGTTGGAAAGCAGACTGAACCAAGTTTTCCTCTAGAATTTTCCCTTTGCTTATAGCTGTATTCCTCTTATTTTTGTCCCCCAAAAACTCCATAGTCCTTGCCAATGACAAGCATACCCATAACGTGATGCAGCCACCACCATGCTTGAAAATATGAAGTGGTAATTGGATTTGCCCCTAATGTAATGCTTTGTATTTAGGACAAAAAGTAAATTTCTTTGGTACATTTTTTGCAGTATTACTTTATTGCAAACAGGATGCATGTTTTGTAATATTTTTATTCTGTCCAGGCTTCCTTCTATTCACTCTGTCAGTTAGGTTAGTATTGTGGAGTAACTGACTGGGTGTATTGATGCACCATCCAGAGGCTAATTAATAACTTAACCCCATGCTCAAAGGGATATTCAGTGTCTGCTTCTTTCTTCTTCTTTTTTTTAACACACATCTACCAATCAGTGCCCTTTGCGAGGCATTGAAAAACCTCCCTTGAATCTGTGCTTGT
Organism: Salvelinus alpinus; assembly: GCF_045679555.1. Taxonomy (NCBI): domain Eukaryota; kingdom Metazoa; phylum Chordata; class Actinopteri; order Salmoniformes; family Salmonidae; genus Salvelinus; species Salvelinus alpinus. The sequence continues at coordinate 34,943,361 of NC_092108.1, forward strand.
AATTCACTACTCGATTGAGGGCCCTTAGAATTATCTGTATGTGTGGGGTACAGAGATGGGGTAGTTACTCCATAATCATGTCAACCACTATTATTGAACATGGAATGAGTCTGTGCAACTTATTATGCGATTTGTTAAGCAAATTTTTATTCCTTAACGTATTTAGGCTTGCCATAACAAAAGGGTTAAATATTTATTGATTCAAGACATTTCGGCTTTTAATTTCGCAATAATTTCTAATATTTTCTACAAACAAAATTCCACGTTGACATTATGGGGTATGGAGTACCACAGTGTGTCAAAATACCAATAAAACCTAGTGGTCAAGCAGGGAAATAGTTCCAATCGTTTCTCCACCATTCATTTTTCCCATAGGGGATTTTGGAAACACTTAAAATAAAGGGGCTGTGTTTAGTGTAGGCTTACCCTGGCGTGACATTTTATTAACCATGTAAATCTCTCTCGGACAAAGTGACTTTTATAAATATATATTTACCTGTATTTATCCCCCAAAATCAAATAATTAGCTGCTAGTGTGTCTATCATAAAGAACTACAAATGCCATGATGATCTGGATTGAGACTGCGAAATCGAGGCAAAGGTAAAAATCTCTGGATTAACCATCTAATGCTAGCTAAGTATAGTAATGAGTAAATAGGCTACATTTTTTTAAATTGACAATAAATTGACACAATACCTGTCAGCAAAAGTGTCAGCTAGAAATGATGCGCAGGAGTTTTGCATGATGTCTACTTTTATGCCTATTAGCATTTTTGAATCTGAGAGTAAGTAGAGCCGGATATATTGATGAAAGTCACCTTGTCCGAGAGATTTACATGGTTATCAAAACGTTATGCCAGGGTAAGCTTACACGAAACAAAGCTCTTATTTTAAGTGTTCCTAAAGTGAATGGTGGAAAAATTATTGGAACATGTTTTGACCGCTAGGTTTTATGGCACCTCCACTGTGGTGCCCTATTGTGTGTAGATCAGGGACACAATCTCAATTGAATCAATTTGAAATTCAGGCTGTAACAACAACATTTGGAAAGAGTAAAGGGTTGTGGATACTTTCTGAAGGCATTGTATAAGCGTCTGTGTGTGTATATATAGACTTTGTCCTATCTGCGACTTGTTAATAAATACGTTGACCATTTGGTCGCTTGGTAAGGTGACTGATGGATGGTGTGTATTTATTTGTTTTGTTTGTTTTTTTGTTAAAACATAAAGGACTGTCAATGGGTGGTCTAGTTTGCAGGCAACTATCTGTGCAGGCCTTAGGTTAGGTTACAAGGCCCTGGTGTTCTTTCCTGTTGTGCAGCCCCCATACTATAGCTGTGTCCATTATTCTTTTATAGAGATTATAGACTCCACAGGAAACATACTGTTAAGTTAAAAAAGCATTGGTCTAAGCCTGGAGCAGGATTTCCTGATTCCCGCTACCTGCAGAGAGACAGGAAATCATTTTTAATGCCCTATCCACTACTTCCTCTTGCACACTTTCTCTCTCTTCTTCACCTGCCAAACCCTTATGAAGATCTAGTTTCATTGTACAGTCGTGGCCAAAAGTTTTGAGAATGACACAAATATACATTTTCACAAAGTGCTGCCTCAGTTTGTATGATGGCAATTTGCATATACTCCAGAATGTTATGAAGAGTGATCAGATGAATTGCAATTAATTGCAAAGTCCCTCTTTGCCATGCAAATGAACTGAATCCCCCAAAAACATTTCCACTGCATTTCAGCCCTGCCACAAAAGGACCAGCTGACATCATGTCAGTGATTCTCTCGTTAACACAGGTGTGAGTGTTGACGAGGACAAGGCTGGAGATCACTCTGTCATGCTGATTGAGTTCGAATAACAATCTGGAAGCTTCAAAAGGAGGTTGGTGCTTGGAATCATTGTTCTTCCATCGTCATCCATGGTTACCTGCAAGGAAACACATGCTGTCATCATTGCTTTGCACAAAAAGGGCTTCACAGGCAAGGATATTGCTGCCAGTAAGATTGCACCTAAATCAACCATTTATCGGATCATCAAGAACTTCAAGGAGAGCGGTTCAATTGTTGTGAAGAAGGCTTTAGCGTGCCCAAGAAAGTCCAGCAAGCGCCAGGACCATCTCCTAAAGTTGATTCAGGTCAATCCTCAAGAGGCGGGTGGACAAACAAAAACACACTAATTCTGACAAACTCAAAGCATTGATTATGCAAGAATGGGCTGCCATCAGTCAGGATGTGGCCCAGAATTTAATTGACAGCATGCCAGGGTCGATTGCAGAGGTCTTGATAAAGAAAGGTCAACACTGCAAATATTGACTCTTTGCATCAACGTCAGGTAATTGTCAATAAAAGCCTTTGACACTTATGAAATGCTTGTAATTATACTTCAGTATTCCATAGTAACATCTGACAAAAATATCTAAAGACACTGAAGCAGCAAACTTTATGGAAATTAATATTTGTGTCATTCTCAAAACGTGTGTAGTGTAGTGTAGTGGCCCGGAGGGACCCATCCAAACCAGGACACAGACTGTTGTAAGGATACTCTTAAGATGCACACGCAAATTATCTGGCACACATACATTGCCTAGTGAAAGTTGACACACCTCTTGCACAGTCTTCACATTTGGCTGCCTTACAATTCAATCTAAAAAGGGATTAAATCCGATCGTACCGATCTACACAACCTACTCCACATTTACAGAGTGAAAAATTGTCTTCATTGTGTGTCTTCACACCCCAGAGTTTACACTTAGTGGAAGCGCCTTACAGCTGTGAATCATTTTGAATAAGATTATACCTTTGCACAACTCTTAGGGCAACATACTGTGCCCTCTGTAATTATTGGGACAGTGAATAATTTTTTTCTTCTTTTGGCACTATACTCAAAGTTTTTGGATTTGAAATCAAACAATGGCTGAAGTTAAAGTGCAGACTGTCAGCTTTAATTTGAGGGTATTTTCATCCATATCGGGTGAACTGTTTAGAATTTACTGCACTTTTTGTACATAGTACCCCCCATTTTAGGGGAGCAAAAGTATTGGGACAAATTCACTTGTGTATTAAAGTAGTAAAATGTCCCACATTCATAGCATGCAATGACTACATCGAGCTTGTGACTACAAATTTGTTGGAAGCCTTTGCTCTGTTTTGGTTGAGTTTTAGATTATTTTGTGCCCCATAGAAATGAATGGTAAATAATGTATTGTGCCTTTTTGGAGTCACGTTTATTGTAAATAAGAATATAATGTTTCTAAACACTTCAACATTAACGTGGATGCTACAATGATTATGGAAAGTCCTGAATGAATTGGGAATAATGAGTGAGAAAGTTAGACACACAAATATCCGTAATCATGGTAGCATCCATTAATGTAGATGTGTTTAGAAACATTCTATTCTTATTTCTTGTAGTCATTGCGTGCTAGGAATATGGGACCAAATACTACACTTTTGACTACTTTAATACACAAGTGAATTTGTCCCGATACTTTTGGTCCCATGAAATGTGGGGGGAACTATGTACAAAAATGTCATTTCTAAACGGTTAAACCAATATGGATGAAAATACCCTCAAATGAAAGCTGACCATCTACACTTTAACCTCATAGTCCTTGTTTGATTTCAAATCCAAACTTTTGTAGTATTGAGCCAAAAGAAGAAAAAAAGTTTTGTCAAAATTGCACAAACTCAGTAAATTTGTTTGGGAATCATTAGTCAGGTTTCCATTCGACAAAAGCAATGTCGCAGAATCATTGCGTCATGTAATGGAAACGGCAGTTATAGGGGACATTTTCAAAAGATAGACAAAAATGTTATTTGTTTGAAGGGTGAATTTTTCTTTTGTAAAACTTCACTGCAAAAAATTATGGTAATTGTTTTTCAAGGCACGTCCTCACGTACAGTGGGGCAAAAAAGTATTTAGTCAGCCACCAATTGTGCAAGGTGTCCCACATAAAAAGATGAGAGAGGCCTGTAATTTTCATCATAGGTACACTTCAACTATGACAAACAAAATGAGAAAAAAAAATCCTGAAAATCACATTGTAGGATTTTTAATGAATTTATTTGCAAATTATGGTGGAAAATAAGTATTTGGTCACCTACAAACAAGCAAGATTTCTGGCTCTCACAGACCTGTAACTTCTTCTTTAAGAGGCTCCTCTGTCCTCCACTCGTTACCTGTATTAATGGCACCTGTTTGAACTTGTTATCAGTATAAAAGACACCTGTCCACAACCTCAAACAGTCACACTCCAAACTCCACTATGGCCAAGACCAAAGAGCTGTCAAAGGACACCAGAAACAAAATTGTAGACCTGCACCAGGCTGGGAAGACTGAATCTGCAATAGGTAAGCAGCTTGGTTTGAAGAAATCACCTGTGGGAGCAATTATTAGGAAATGGAAGACATACAAGACCACTGATAATCTCCCTCGATCTGGGGCTCTACGCAAGATCTCACCCCGTGGGGTCAAAATGATCACAAGAACGGTGAGCAAAAATCCCAGAACCATACGGGGAGACCTAGTGAATGACCTGCAGAGAGCTGGGACCAAAGTAACAAAACCTACCATCAGTAACACACTACGCCGCCAGGGACCCAAATCCTGCAGTGCCAGACGTGTCCCCCTGCTTAAGCCAGTACATGTCCAGGCCTGTCTGAAGTTTGCTAGAGAGCATTTGGATGATCCAGAAGAAGATTGGGAGAATGTCATATGGTCAGATGAAACCAAAATAGAACTTTTTGGTAAAAACTCGTCGTGTTTGGAGGACAAAGAATGCTGAGTTGCATCCAAAGAACACCATACCTACTGTGAAGCATGGGGGTGGAAACATCATGCTTTGGGGCTGTTTTTCTGCAAAGGGACCAGGACGACTGATCCGTGTAAAGGAAAGAATGAATGGGGCCATGTATCGTGAGATTTTGAGTGAAAACCTCCTTCCATCAGCAAGGGCATTGAAGATGAAACGTGGCTGGGTCTTTCAGCATGACAATGATCCCAAACACACCGCCCGGGCAACGAAGGAGTGGCTTTGTAAGAAGCATTTCAAGGTCCTGGAGTGGCCTAGCCAGTCTCCAGATCTCAACCCCATAGAAAATCTTTGGAGGGAGTTGAAAGTCCATGTTGCCCAGCAACAGCCCCAAAACATCACTGCTCTAGAGGAGATCTGCATGGAGGAATGGGCCAAAATATCAGCAACAGTGTGTGAAAACCTTGTGAAGATTTACAGAAAACGTTTTACCTCTGTCATTGCCAACAAACGGTATATAACAAAGTATTGAGATAAACTTTTGTTATTGACCAAATACTTATTTTCCACCATAATTTGCAAATAAATTCATTAAAAATCCTACACTGTGATTTTCTGGATTTTTTTTCTAATTTTGTCTGTCATAGTTGAAGTGTACCTATGATGAAAATTACAGGCCTCTCTCATCTTTTTAAGTGGGAGAACTTGCACAATTGGTGGCTGACTAAATACTTTTTTGCCCCACTGTAACTAAAGTTCCACGCCACATTATTTTTCTAATTCTACTGCCTGCAAAAACATTTTTTTTCAACTGTTAAACTCTTTCTTTGCAAGACAAGGATTGTCCTGACTTTAATGAACTCCTGAATAGCTTTTCTGGTTGGCTGGCAATTTTCACCATCCAATTATTTCAGATCTACAGGATTGCAAGTTTCACCATGGCACCGACTGTGGCAATACATTGGCACATGAGAATTAATAGTGAAAGAGAGCGACCCCGGCTCTACGTATTTTACTGGTTTGTGACTCACTGACACCGCCCCCGGTTAAAGGGGAATAAAGCAGCCCAAGAGTTAAAACACAAGGAAGAGGAACATGGGGATGGAAAGTGGGAGAGGTAGTGGAATGATGGTGGAACTATAGTGGTTCTGGAACAGAGGTAATGAATACACTGCTCATAATACTATAACTGACAGCACAGGTAGTGCAACAAGGCAATTGAGAGCATCCTGTCAGGCTGTTTCATCGTCTGGTAGGGCAACTGCACCGCTAACAACCGCAGGGTCTCCAGAGGGTGGTGCTGTCTGCACAATGCATCACCGGGGGCAAACTACCTGCCCTCCAGGACACCTACAGCATCTGATGTCACAGGAAGACCAAAAAGATCAAGGACAACAACCACCTGAGCCACTGCCTGTTCACCCCCCTATCATCCAGAAGGGGAGGTCCGTACAGGTGCATCAAAGCTGGGATTGAGACAGAAGCTGCACGCACACCATCCCACAAGTCCGGAGATGTGAGTAAGTCCAGATGGTGGATTAGTTCGGACCCCAGGGACAGGAATAGGTAGCGCTCCTGGAACAGGACACTGGGTGGCAGAGTCTGGGTGGTCAGCCCCGGTGAGGTCTGGTGTGTCCCCACAGTCCCGTCGGGGTTCATTCAAGCAGCAGCAGGACCAGGATTGGAGCTGGGTCAGGTAGTGCATGCTGGGTAGGGGCCATCCTGGACACCCCGAACGGGACCCAGGGCAGTGTCAGGTGAAGCGGTACTGTCAGTGTCTGGTGACGGGTGTGGCTGGGTTCCCCCATGGGCCCAGGTCAGCGCTGGACCGGTCATCGGAGGTAGCAGCAGACAGGTCCAGTGCTGCTGGAGGGTCCCCTAGTGCAGGGACAGGCAGAGAGTCAGAGGCAGACACGGCCTCTGTCGCTGGCGACAGCTCGCCAGGTAGCTCTGGCTGGTGATGATCTGGTGGCGGTGAGGAATAGAGTCCAGTCAGCAACATAGGCACACTACCGTCTAGCGATGCTGCTGGAATCGCATAGACCGCCCAAGCCAGGGAGAGGGTTCCCCCAGAATCCCCAGCAGTGGAGGGGTGATCGGTAATTACGTCTGTTGTGGGCTCAGTCTCCGTAGCAGGCAACTCTTGAGGACCAGCGAGGGCTTAGGACATGACGTGTCCCTGCCCGGTCTCAGTCACAGCCATGCCCGACAACGGTGCCGGGGATGGAGAGGCAATATAGTCACACCAGACAGTCACAGTCACACCTGGCAATGGTGCCGGGGATGGAGAGGCAATATAGTCACACCAGACAGTCACAGTCATACCTGGCAACGGTGCCGGGGTCGATAACACATTCTTGCTGCTGTCCTCCATATGACTGGCTGATGTTCTCCACTGCAACCTGTTGGAGAGGGCTCCGCTAACAGGAAGAATCCCGGGATCTGGTCTTCTGTTGCATAATGCGAAGAACGCTGTATATTCTGCTCAATACGGGCAAAACGTGCTTCCTGTGACTTCCCAACGTAGAAGAATAATCCACACGCTGGGTTGTTGGGGATGCGACCCCACCTGGTCCTGAGTAGTATCACACAGGTGGAGGAGACGGGCCATAGGGTTCAGGCTGCACCGTCGGCAGGTGTGGGGCTCCCATAGACTACACAGAGGGGGTATAATACACATGGTCGTAGTTAACTGGATACCCCAGAGCCATACTCCATTGGACTGCAGGTGGCCTGTGTGGAAAATACCCTGTGTGGTCTCTGGGCCGCCATATTGTGGCGGTGTCAGCAAAGTCACAAATCCGTCTCGAAGGAACTTAAAAGAGAGCGACCCGGATCGACGTATTTTACTGGTTTGTGACTGGTTAGAGGGGAATAAAGCATTTCAAGAGTTAACACGAACGGGAACTTGATTTAAACACTCGGAGGACGATGCACATGGGGATGAAAAGTGGGAGAGGTAATAGAATGATAGTGGAATGGTAGTGGTTCTGAAACAGGAGAGACAGAGGTAATGAATACACTGTACACAATACTATAACTGATAGCACAAGTAGAGCAACAAGACTATTAAAGGGAAGGATGAAAATGTATATGCTACCTGCACATATGACAGTTATACACAAAGACGGCATACAACAATAGTAACAACTAACTATTAAGAACAATATATACATGTCACACAACTCACTTTGTGCACGATCACCATCCCACAAGTCCAGAGATATGAGTGAGTCCAGTTGTTGATGGGCAGGGACAGAGATATTGGTCTTTGCCACTGCTTGAGGGTGACTGCAAATATTGTGTGATGTGGAGTCAAGAGGATGGGCAGATGTCCGGGCCCCTAGTAACCTATCAGGGCACAGGTCAGACAGGTCAAAGAGCGTTTGAGAGGCAGGTTTATGGTACCCCCTAGATTCTCAGTCTCCGGTTGTGGGGGATGGGGAGTGGAGTGTGCAGCTAGCTCATTGTTGTGAGGTGCTAATAATAGTCACCGGCAGCCATATAATTAGAATATGGCAAATATTAATCAATTATTGCATTCTATCCATGTTGGATTTCACGGGCTACATGAAACGGGTAGGTGGGAGGGCATTTAGTCTGTCGCCAATTTATTAATGCGCAATTTGCCTAAATGGGTAATGGAACAGTAGCGGTGCGTGGGTAAAATCACTGGGGAAGCTAATCCAAAAAAAAGCCATATTACTACCTACAGTGGGGAGAACAAGTATTTGATACACTGACGATTTTGCAGGTTTTCCTACTTACAAAGCATGTAGAGGTCTGTAATTTTTATCATAGGTACACTTCAACTGTGAGAGAAGGAATCTAAAACAAAAATCCAGAAAATCACATTGTATGATTTTTAAGTAATTAATTTGCATTTTATTGCATGACATAAGTATTTGATACATCAGAAAAGCAGAACTGAATATTTGGTACAGAAACCTTAGTTTGCAATTACAGAGATCATACGTTTCCTGTAGTTCTTGACCAGGTTTGCACACACTGCAGCAGGGATTTTGGCCCACTCCTCCATACAGACCTTCTCCAGATCCTTCAGGTTTCGGGGCTGTCGCTGGGCAATACGGACTTTCGGCTCCCTCCAAAGATTTTCTATTGGGTTCAGGTCTGGAGACTGGCTAGGCCACTCCAGGACCTTGAGATGCTTCTTACGGAGCCACTCCTTAGTTGCCCTGGCTGTGTGTTTCGGGTCGTTGTCATGCTGGAAGACCCAGCCACGACCCATCTTCAATGCTCTTACTGAGGGAAGGAGGTTGTTGGTCAAGATCTCGCGATACATGGCCCCATCCATCCTCCCCTCAATACGGTGCAGTCGTCCTGTCCCCTTTGCAGAAAAGCATCCCCAAAGAATGATGTTTCCACCTCCATGCTTCACGGTTGGGATGGTGTTCTTGGGGTTGTACTCATCCTTCTATTCCTCCAAACACGGCGAGTGGAGTTTAGAGCAAAAAGCTCTATTTTTGTCTCATCAGACCACATGACCTTCTCCCATTCCTCCTCTGGATCATCCAGATGGTCATTGGCAAACTTCAGACGGGCCTGGACATGCGCTGGCTTGAGCAGGGGGACCTTGCGTGCGCTGCAGGATTTTAATCCATGACGGCGTAGTGTGTTACTAATGGTTTTCTTTGAGACTGTGGTCCCAGCTCTCTTCAGGTCATTGACCAGGTCCTGCCGTGTAGTTCTGGGCTGATGCCTCACATTCCTCATGATCATTGATGCCCCACGAGGTGAGATCTTGCATGGAGCCCCAGACCGAGGGTGATTGACCGTCATCTTGAACTTCTTCCATTTTCTAATAATTGTGCCAACAGTTGTTGCCTTCTCACCAAGCTGCTTGCCTATTGTCCTGTAGCCCATCCCAGCCTTGTACAGGTCTACAATTTATCCCTGATGTCCTTACACAGCTCTCTGGTCTTGGCCATTGTGGAGAGGTTGGAGTCTGTTTGATTGAGTGTGTGGACAGGTGTCTTTTATACAGGTAACGAGTTCAAACAGGTGCAGTTAATACAGGTAATGAGTGGAGAACAGGAGGGCTTCTTAAAGAAAAACAAACAGGTCTGTGAGAGCCGGAATTCTTACTGGTTGGTAGGTGATCAAATACTTATGTCATGCAATAAAATGCAAATTAATTACTTAAAAATCATACAATGTGATTTTCTGGATTTTTGTTTTAGATTCCGTCTCTCACAGTTGAAGTGTACCTATGATAAAAATGACAGACCTCTACATGCTTTGTAAGTAGGAAAACCTGCAAAATCGGCAGTGTATCAAATACTTGTTCTCCCCACTGTATGTGTTGTGATTATTGCGTTGTTTTCTATATAACATGTTAGTTCATATGCCTTGTGACTGTGATATATAGGCCAAAGGCCAAGACAATAAGAATACACAGTAGCAGAATAAATTCAACCACACCTTTGTTTCATTACAAAACCGGAGAGCAACATCTGTCCGGTGAAGTCCACAATTCATATCGCATGTAACAAACAGTTAACATGACCTACATCATGGTCAAGCAAGGTAATGTTTCCGGCATTTTCGGGCAACTTAACAACTATTGATTTAGAACCACGGAGAGTTACTGCAAGTTGCAAAGAAAACAGGAGCTGCGTCCACTATTCCAGCACCATTTAAAATTCAACATTTCAACATCATCTACCTAATAACCTATGCTTAGTCTAATATAGTAACAACTAAAAGATACCAAAAATAATTTTGCCCAATCAACGTAAGCTAAATAGGATGTGGCTGTCCATGGTTCTGATTTGTGTGTGTGTGTTCAAGTAGAAAAAACATATTGACTCACCCTACTTGTAGAGAAACGCCAATGCCATCCTCTCAGGCCAGGGGCACAATGTATGAATTTATGGTTGGATCAGAATCGCCATTATAATCATTGGCCAGTATGACAAATTAGGTAAAACCACAAGTCCAAATCCCTATCTCCATCCATGGCTAATTTAGGAAAGGGATTATTTTAGCTAGCTAGCCACTGGACGAAAACAACACAATGAGGTGCAACAATTCAAGTTTTTTTCTGTCAATAATGACTGTTAATAATGACATTTGGTCTGAAGCCAAATCCAAACTGTCTTCCCTTTACACTTTTTTTGGGGTGTGCCAGGACCATTCACAGCTGAGCTCGCTCAGTTTAGCTCAATGCTGATTTGGCTATTAATTATTTATTCATTTTTATCAAGGGAGGCCAAATTATCGCTGGCTTCCCTTGCATTCAACGCTATGGGCGGCATAATGTCATACTCTTTGTCATACTTTTTCTGACCAGGCTACACATACTGAGACAAAGAGGCGCTGTTTCGTTCGCTCTGAAAATTACTCCAGTGAGATACATTCAGCCTCTTGCAGATTGAGGGACATTTATGAAACACAGAGAAGAGAGGAAAGCTAAATTCTTATATATTTTTTTCTTGGTACATTTTTTGAGGAAGGTAGGCTTCTTTTGGCATCCATGAATACACAACACAACACTGTAATGGAAACACTTCAACCACTTCATTTTTATTCGACACTGCGGGATTTAGCTAAACGTTTTTTTGTGATGTCATTACGTCCAGCTGTTTTTTATTGACACAATAAATGGTTAAACATTTTTTATTTAACTTGGCAAGTCAGTTAGAAACAAATTCTTATTTACAATGACGGCCTACCGGGGAACAGTGGGTTAAATATCTTGTTCAGAAAGACAGATATTTATCTTGTCAGCTCGGAGATTCGATCCAGTAATCTTTCGGTTAATCTTTCGGGTAACACTCTAACCACCTGCCGCCCCAGGTTAAATGTAAACGCACTGTAGCAGGCAATGTGAAGTCTCTACTTTCTAAAGGCACTGTAAAGTCTGCCGAAGGTGCTTTCCCATAGTATTAACTCTGGCGTGTAGACTTTCACTAGGTACTGATCTATGCATACGGAAGTGGGAGCGAGTGAGAGAAATTACTTCTGCACAGCTGCTGGTGCTGTAAGCGAATTTCGAGTGGGGGACGCTGGAGCATTTTAAAAGGCCAGTGGGGGTGTTCCATCCTGCCGTCGAAAGGGGGCCCGCAACACCGGGCCCATTACTCGCGGCTGGCCACTAACACGCCGCTCTCACGGCTCTGTTGACTCTGACTCAACAGACTTTACTATCACCACGGCTAGCCCCAACCACGCTCGGCCTCCTGGGCGGCGAATGTGTGCGCCTGCGACCCTTCAGCGGACTCCCCTTTTATTCCCCGCGACAGGTTCTGCACTCCGCCTCCTCTCCGTGGGCTTGGAATGGGAAGGGTGTGACCCCTGGGCCGAAACCTAAACTCCTCGTAAATGTCGAGGACGTGTGAAAGGGAAAGAAGGCACGTACACACAGACAGGAGAACAACATCCGCCTTTCACTCTGTTGACTTTAGAGAGGGTAAACTGAGACAATGGAGAACACCCTCTCTGTCCTCGTTTTCTCACTCTCTGACGCGCGTTGTCCCTCTCTTCAGTACATGGCATTGGTGACCTAATCAGTGTCAGGTTTACGGCTTTTTAGGAAATACTGGATCGATAATGTGATAAACGATCTTCAGAAAACGTTTATTTATATATATATATATATATATACGACCATTCAAAAGTTTGGGGTCCCTTAGAAATGTCTTAAAAAAATAAAAAAAAGCAAATGTTTTGTCCTTTAAAATGACATCAAATTGATCAGAAATATAGTGTAGACATTGTTAATGTTGTAAATGACTATTGGAGTTAGATTTGTTTTGGAATATCTACATAGGCGTACAGAGGCCCATTATCAGCAACCATCACTCCTGTGTTCCAATGGCACGTTGTGTTAGCTAATCCACAAATGCTGGAGCATCAGCATTTATGGGTTCGATTACTGGCTCAAAACGGCCAGAAACAAATAACTTTCTTCTGAAACTCATCAGTCTATTCTTGTTCTGTGAAATGAAGGCTATTCCATGCGAGAAATTGCCAAGAAACTGAAGATCTCGTACAACGCTGTGTACTACTCTCTTCACAGAACAGCGCAAACTGTCTCTAACCAGAATAGAAAGAGGAGTGGGAGGCCCCGGTGCACAACTGGGAAAGAGGACAAGTACATTAGAGTGTCTAGTATGAGAAACAGACGCCTCACAAGTCCTCAACTGGAAGCTTTATTAAATAGAACACGCAAAACACCAGTCTCAAAGTCAACAGTGAAGAGGCGACTCCGGTATGCTGGCCTTCTATGTCTAATGTCCATTGCTCATGTTTCTTGGCCCAAGCAAGTCTCTTATTATTATTATTGGTGTCCTTTAGTAGTGGTTTCTTTGCAGAAATTTGACCATGAAGACCTGATTGACACAGTCTCCTCTGAACAGTTGATGTTGAGATGTGTCTGTTACTTGAAATCCGTGAAGCATTTATTTGGGCTGCAATTTCTGAGGCTGGTAATGAACTTATCCTCTGCAGCAGAGGTAACTCTGGGTCTTCCATTCCTGTGGCGGTCCTCATGAGAGCCAGTTTCATCATAGCGCTTGATGTTTTTTTGCGACTGCACTTGATGAAACTTCCAAAGTTCTTGACTTTTTCCGTATTGACTGACCTTCATGTCTTAAAGTAATGATGGACTGTTGTTTCTCTTTGCTTATTTGACCTGTTCTTGCCATAATATGGACTTGGTCTTTTACCAAATAGGGATATCTTCTGTATACCAACCCTACCTTGTCACAACACAACTGATTGGCTCAATCGCATTAAGAAGGAAAGAAATTCCACAAACTAACTTTTAACAAGGCACACCTGTTAATTGAAATGCATTCCAGGTGACTACCTCATGAAGCTGGTTGAGAGAATGCTAAGAGTGTGCAAAGCTGTCATCAAGGCAAAGGGTGGCTATTTGATGAATCTCAAATATAAAATATATTTAGATCTGTTGAACACTTTTTTGGTTACTACATGATTCCATATGTGTTATTTCATAGTTTTTGGATGTCTTCACTATTATTCTACAATGTAGAAAATATTAAAAATAAAGAAAAAACTTTGAATGAGTAGGTGTTCTAAAACTTTTGACCGGTAGTGTATATGTCAGTAAACGTCACAGAAAAATCATAATTAAATTGTTGCCAGCAGCACAGCTAGTCACCAAATCTCTGGATAACATGAAAACAGCCTTACCAGCTCTGTTAGGGCAATTTAAAATTGTCAGAGTGAGGTGTTCTGTCATTGTTTCTGTAAGTAGCTAGCAAGCTAGCCAATGTTAGCCAGTTAGCTTGGGTGCTTGACTGCCGTTGTGAGGTCAGAACGCTCAGATCAACCCTTCTCCTGGGCCAGAGCGTCCAGTGTGTGCTCTGAACACTCTGAGAGCTTCACTCCAGAGTGAATTTTACGAGCACACCCTAAAATGGCAACAACAGGAACCCTTCAGAAGCAGATAGATAAACATCTGGAATAGCAGCTTTCTGGTATCATCTGTCATTACTGGAACATTCTCTAATTACAATTGCAGTGGTTAAAGTGCTACCAAGGGTTATAAACAACTTAACAGGCTTATGGGGAAAACAAAAATAAACACAAAGTGACAGGTTTGGTTCGTTAGCATTACCATGGCCATACTGCCATTATGTACAGTGCCTTCAGAAAGTATTCAAACCCCTTGACTTTTTCCGCATTGAATTTAAAATTGATTAAATTTAGATTTTGTGACACAAAAAGGAAAATCTTTATTTAAAATGTATTTAACTCTGCAAGTAAGTTAAGAACAAATTCTTATTTACAATGACAGCCTACTGGGGAACAGTTGGTTAACTGCCTTGTTCAGGGGTAGAACAATGGATTTTTACCTTGTCAGCTTGGGGATTTGATCCAGCAACCTTTTGGTTACTGGCCCAACGCTCTAACCACTAAGCTGCCTGCCACCCCAAAATGTTGCAAGCCTAAATATGTTCAGGAATAAAAATGTGCTTAACAAGTCACATAATAAATTGCACGGACTCACTTTGTGTGCAATAATAGTGTTTAACATGATTTTTAAATGACTACCCCATCTTTGTACCCGACACATACAATTATCTGTAAGGTCCCTCAGTCGAGCAGTGAATTTCAAGCACAGATTTAACCACAAAGACCGGGAGGTTTTCTAGTGGTTCACAAAAAAAGGCACCTATTGGTACATAAAACAAAAAAACAGACATTGAATATACCTTTGAGCATGGTGCAGTTAATTACACTTTGGATGGTGTATCAATCCACCCAGTCACTATAGATACAGGCTCCCTTCTTAACTCAGTTGCCGGAGAGGAAGGAAACCACTCAGAGATTTCACCATGAGGCCAATGGGGATTTTAAAACAGTTACAGAGTTTAATGACTGTGATAAGAGATAACGTACAGTAGGATGGATCAACAACATTGTAGTTACTCAACAATACTAACATAAATGACAGAGTGAAAATAAGGAAGCTTGTACATAATACACATATTCCAAAACATGCATCCTGTTTGCAATAAGGTACTAAAGTAAAAGTGCAAACAATGTGGCAAAGAAATGAACTTTTTGTCCTGAATACAAACTGTTAGGTTTGGGGCAAATCCAACACAACACATTACTGAGCACCGCTCTTCATATTTTTTGCATCATGTTATGGGTATGTTTGTCATCGGCAAGGACTAGAGAGATGTTTAGGATAAAAAATAAATAGATCTAAGCACAGGCAAAATCCTAGAGGAAAACCGAATTCAGTCTGCTTTCCAACAGACACTGGGAGACAAATTCACTGTTCAGCAGGACAACTACCAAAAACACAAGGCCAAATAAATATACACTACTTACCCAGATAACATTGAATGTTCTTGAGTGGCCTAGTTACAGTTTTGACTTAAATTGTCTTGAACATCTATGGCAAGACTTGAAAATGGCTTTCTAGCAATGATCAACAACCAACTTGACAGAATAATGGGCAGATATTGTACAATGTAGGTGTGCAAAGCTCTTAGAGACTTACCCAGAAAGACTCACAGCCGTAATCACTGCCAAAGGTGATTCTAACATGTATTGACACAAGGGGTTGAATACTTACCTAATCAAGATATATTCATATTTTCCATCCATTCCTGAAGAATGTTCAATTTTTTAAATTCACTTTGACATTACAGAGTATTTTGTGTAGATTGTTGACAGAAATTACAATTAAATCAATTTTAATCCACTTTGTAACACAACAAAATGTGGAATAGGTTAAGGGTTGGGAATACTTTCTGAAGGCACTGTAAGCTGTATTTGTTGTCTGTTTGCATAAACACTGCCATAACAAGCCTTGAGAGACCATTCATGAAATGAAAACCCCCAAAATATTTTATGGAAAATGTTCAATTCATGATTTATTTCATAAATTGACAAGCGCTAAAATGGCATTGACCTAAATTGGGACTGTCTTAATAAAAAATATAATACATGTCATTTAGCAGACGCTCTATCCAAAGCGACTTACAGTCATGCATGCATACATTTTATTTAGGGGTGGTCCCGGGAAGCAGACCCACTCTATCCTGGTAGCCTTTATATAACCTTGTCCTTCAACCTAGATTTGATGGAGGTGCACTCTTGTAAAGAGAAAAGCGAAAACAAACTTGCACATGGCAGTTGGACAAGACCCAAGGAGGAAAGGCACCTTGGGATAGAGGAGGGTGGGGGCAGTGAACGGACCTGTGCACTAGATGAAACTGGAGAAACCCAAAGGGAACCAAACTCTCTTAAAAACTGTCCCTCACATCTGGAGGGTGCACCACACTACTACCCCCCTCCAACGTTCTCATAATCCCCCCCATCCGGGACTGGGACAGCCCTCGATCCTGTCTGGAAACAGGGCGGGACACGGTCAGGTCCAACGGCCCAGACGTCCATCTGGTAACCGTGGAAACTGCTCTGGACAGCCGCCTGCTGAGCAGTACAGGTACTTGAGAACTCTGGTCTGCTAAGAAACATTTTGGTAATAATAAAGTGTCCTGTGCGCGCTGGACTGGAGCGAGAAGCCCTCTTAACAGGACAATGGCTTTGCCTGGCAGCTGGCCGGTGACTTGCTGGCATAACTACATAACTAACTATTAAGTCATTCAGCTTTTCATCTCGGGCATCTCTTTTAGGTGACTATCTAAGACATTTAATGAAAAGTGTGATGAGGAAATGAGTTTGAAAGTATAAGTAGGCTATAGAAAAGGCATGTTATACTATATGTGAAGTAGCTTATCAGATTAAGTGTAGTACAAAGTACGGATTTGTCATTGCAGGTTGAGTCAGTATGTCATATTCATAAGAGGTAAGAAGTAATGTCTGTTTGTATTACAGTTTGTATTGTTCCACAGCCAATTCAGTTGCAGGTAAAAGGTTGGCAGTCATGTAACTTGTCATTTATCCAAAACCTTAGTTGACTACATTTCTCTGACTCGGCTATTCTTGGGAGTACTGGAGGACGCAGGTCTCCGAGTTACTGGCAGAGATTTCACCTATTGACTTTACCGTCTTGTGGGGATGGGAGGAGCAAGGTGACACAGCATTACGTGAGGTGACATGCAGCATATTATGCCCAAAGTAGTGTTCGGAGTGTGTGTGCGTCTATGCGTGCATGTGTGTGTGTGCTTTAGTGTGTGTTTGTGTGTTCTTGGTGCCTGAGAGTTTGTTGTCCTTGTGCGCATGGGCTTAACTGTGGGTATACACAAAGCTGTGCTGTGAAGTCGCACACAATGCCGTACAAGTTCATTACCATCTGTCAAAGTGAAGGCTTGGTACCCATTACCTAGGGGACTTCTCTTGGCTCTTGTCATAAAGCCATGCATTTCAAAGCACATTTTTGGTTATTTAAAGGCCCAGTGCAGTCAAAAACATGTTGTTCCTGTGTTTTATATATATTTACACACAGGTTGGAATAATACTGGGAAATTGGGATTATCACGATAATGCCCTTTTAGTGTCAGAGCTGTTTGAAAAGACTGCCTGAAATTTCAGTCTGTTTTGGTGGGATGGAGTTTTGGCCTGCCCGGTGACATCACCAGGCAGTAAATTAGTTAATAGACCAATAAGAAAGAGAGTTCCAAACCTCTCTGCCTATCACAGCTAGTTTTCCGTTTTCCCCTCCCCAATCAGACCACTCCCAGACAGTCCTAGCAAAATTCTTGCTTGAGAAATTGCTCTTCGCAAAGAAGCTATTTTGTTTCCTTCCCTCCATTTTAGTTGAAAACAATCACAGTAAGGCACTTAATTGTTACTCAGATATCATTTGGGATAAAAAGAAAAAAGGTTGCATTGGACCTTTAAGTAGCAATGCCGATGGAAGTGATGTCACGGCTGTAAAGTAAAGTTGCCAGTGAGAAAACATATATGTAGGCAGCACCTATTGCCAAAGGCATGTTCGAAGAAAACATTGTCAAGCTCCTCTTCAAAAAGCTTTGAAACTGTCATCCATTAATTTCCGTGTTCTTGTAGTTCATTATCGCTCTTCAGCATTGATGAGGTTTTATGCCTATGGTTTCACATTTCTGTCTCTAACTGTGTGAGGGTCATCCAGAGAAATGTAGTAACCATGTATTGCTTAATCCTCCCCATTTCCCCTTACCCAGATTTCCCCTTGCTTGACGGTCCCTCTCTGGCATAGGCACAGAACAGTCCACGGGTCCCACTTGTTGTTGAACCTGCCATGAGGTGCTGTACACATTCCTGCCTGCCACAGTCAGCTGTGTGTATTGTTACCCAGGTTCTATTTATAGGGACCGCGGATCCTCCCCTGCGTTTGTCTCTGCCTTGTGTGTGGTGGAGCGGGGAGCGGGGCGAGCAAGGCGCTGTTTGCCCAGGATTTGTGCTCTGCAGGCCCCACTGTTTGCCATGGAGGGAGTTCCCCCATTGTGCAGGTGCTGGAGGGAGTTTGGGCTGGCCTGGTAAGGGGGTGGAAGGTGGGGTGGGTTGGGGCGCGAGGCCCTGGTGTTGAGGTGCGTGCTGTACGGTGCAACCATAAGCCTGGCCTGAAGTATGTCAGGCAGACCCTTTCTGAAGGAATCCCCCTCACTGCCTCTGCCCTCAATCCATCCCTCTCGCCATGGCTGACAGTAGACTTGGTGACACAGTCTGTAAGGGAGGCCCTGTGTGACTATGCAAACATGGAGTGGAGGTTGGCAAACATAAACGAGTGTGTGTGTGTCTTGTTAGTTGATTAATTAGAATGTAAGAAATGTAGTAAAAATTCTCAGGTTTATGGGACTCGGAGCGTAAACAACTTGGGAGTCAGTCCGTGGGCGATCTGTTCTTATTTTTTCTAAGAACCTTGTTGTCAATACTGATTCACCGACTGGTCCCCAGATCCAAACACAAAACCAATTAAAATATGACAATTCCAGTGCGCCCTCTCTCCATGAACAAAACTATATTTGTAGCTTTGTGGAGGGGCAGGAAAAATCCCCGCACTCTCACAGCGTCAGTTCGCTCTGGTTTCACAAGGCTTTTGACAGGCAGAGCAGCGTGGTGAATATTTAGCCTCCAGTGCTTGTGTATTGTATAGTATTTCTGTAGTGTGCGGCAGAATAGACACAAGAGCGGCAAAGGTTGAACATTGGATACATTTTTTTTGGTCCTAAGTGTGTCTGATATCTCCTCAACAAAGATCGATGGCATAGCCAACAATATTTGGAGCTTCGGTAATAGTTGCAAAGTCACCACGTAATGACACGGAGCATGGAGTTGAAATGTTGCAAATGCGTTTATCCTCAGTTGCTGAGAAGTAGATTTTGACGCGCGCAGGGTCTCATCAATAGTCTTTGAACCTGAGGTATACGTGTGAAAAATAACAGGTACCAAAGACAAGAACGGCATCGAGTTCCAAGGTCTGAATGAGAGACACTATAGCCAACGTTTCTGTAACAAGGACATGGCCGGAATGCAGTTCAATCCCAAAATTCGAACGTGTATCTTGGAAATGTTATGTTTTTAAATTTTATTGTGGAATAACCCAGGAATAGCCTAAAGGTTATGAGCGTTCCTGGCGCGTTGTTTAGTCATTTCTCAAATCAATGTTTGGAGGCAAGACTGAGCAAGTCCTAAAGGTAAGGGTGAACTTAATATACACGTTATATTGTTTTGTATGTTAATTTTTTTTAAATAAATGTCAATAACAATGAATGATACATAAGACGCCGAGTCTGTAACTTATCATACATGAACCCTCTCTCACACACACACACGTCATGTAATAACGTTTGTTTGAATTGATAAACCTTTGTTTGATTGTTTGACATTTCTACAGATGTGCCCAACATTAAATAATTAACGTAATGTTCCCATGAGATTTAAATTAGCCAAAATGTACTTGCAGTGCCTTTAATTTCAAATTTTGGTAATGTGCGTATTTATGTGTACTATTCAACTTTTTATGAAATTAAAATTATATTTATACACATTGTGTTCCTATGCAGGGTGAAACTGAAAGGATTTGGTGGAGAGGAGAAGAGAAAGGCTTGGCCGCATAGAGGGAGGCGCCTTTCGCGCTCTCCTGAAACCAAAGCCTTTGAATTGTTTTTTTTTTGTTCACTTCAGGCAAAGAGGAGATAACCTGAAAAGTTGGACGCTTGAGAATGATGTGCATTTAAAGGACATCATTGTGTGGATTTTCACCGCCAAGACATGCTCCACAGCCGACCAGGAGCACGCTGCGGAAAAGGGTCTGACCTCTCCGGCGTGCGCTCAGACTGGACTAATACGCATGGGATAGTCGGTAACTCACAATTTTCCTTTGAATTCTACAACAACAACAAAAAATTGTTTGAATAGGAAATAATGAATTTAGACTACATGAGGTATTTCATTTATTTAAAACTGTGATTTTTGATGAATTGATTCAATACCTATTCGTTTACTTGCGCGTTATGGTACATTGCTGCTATGAAAGCCACATTCCTTACCTGTCATTAGTCATTACCCTTCTCTTAGTATTTGCTATGCCAACAATTAAATGGCTGGTTTGATGTCAAAGGCTTTCTTTTCACATCAGCTGCTTTTGTCATGTAAAACTCTCTTTGATCACACCTGCCACCTGTTCTGGCCTGACTTGTTGAGTCACCAGATTTTTTTTATGCAGACCTATTGGGAGTATTTTTGTCATAAATGTTTATCTGTTATGCCACAAACTGATTCTGCCTCTGTAAACTGATTGAACACTATCGTTATATTAATAATACAGCCTTTCTAACCTTTCTGATTCAAATCAGTCCTAAAAAGCTTATTCTGTGTGTAAATTGAACCTGCCCAATGTAGATTGGCTACAATATAGGTTATCCTTGACCTGTTCTTGTGCCAATTCCCTGGTAATCTCTTACTCTGAGGAAACAGTGGCAGCTAGGAAGTCTTAGTGTGTGACCCTCTCCAAGGGTGGGCTGCAATCTGAATATCAAAGCATTGTTCACACACGTGCTAATGTTCAGCGTGTACCCCCCCTCAAAGCATGCATACAACCTCACACGTACAGGCGTATCCATTTCCCCTGATTTCCATTGCCTCCCAGGTGCTAGAGACTTTTTTGGGTCATTTAGCAGACACTCTTATCCAGAGAAATTTACAGAAGCAATTAGGATTAAGTGCCTTCCTCACGGCCACATCGCCAGATTTTTCACATTGTCAGCTCATAGATTCGATCCAGTGACCTTTCAGTTACTGGCCCAACGCTCTAACCGCTAGGCTACCTACAGTATTAGTCTGCTTTCTTAGTTGACTTTATACTCACCTCTAATGGGAAGGCTGATGCAGTGGCGGCTTTCGTCTCAGTGTTTCGTCGGGCACTTACTGGACATCTAGTATCCCAGTAGCACAGTGTAGATTGGGGAGGTCAGGGAACTGGGCCAAATTGTATAAGTTTGAAGATGAATTTCAAACTCAAGGTGGCTCATACTGTTAGCTACTCTGTAGTCTGTAGGGAAATCAAGTCCCCACAGAATGAAACACGGGCGATGTCAATCCACCAGCATTGATACGAGTTGCAGAAAGCAAACCAGGAATCAGCAAAAGAGCAGAAAGATGATATTCTCCAACATTCAGCAATAAGGGCTCTGCTTTTATACACAAACAATGTTTGTGCATGCATTTGTGAAGTGAGGCACTAAATAGCTCCCTTGAGTTGATTTAGGACTGTCCATTTACTTTTCGGCTATTTAGGCTATTTCACTTCCAGGTAGTATTATGTGTGTGTGTGTGTGTGTGTGTGTGTGTGTGTGTGTGTGTGTGTGTGTGTGTGTGTGTGTGTGTGTGTGTGTGTGTGTGTGTGTGTGTGTGTGTGTGTGTGTGTGTGTGTGTGTGTGTGTGTGTGAGAGAGATCTGAGGTATCTCACATTCTCCTGTGATCCTTCCACTGGTTCCACTTTCCCGGGTCAAAGGTCATGGAGGTCTGCAGCCCGGTTAGGGATCAGATCAACTGGACACTCTTTTACCCTTTTCCTACAACCTCCCTGTGTGTGGCCTGCATGGTCTGTTTAAACAAGCTTGTACTTTATGGGAATGAGAGGGTGTTTTTTTGGTCTGGAGGTGTATTTCACTACATGCTCTCATTTCTTCTTCACTTCTCTTTCATTGCTGCATCTTAACATCCATCTGTATCGCCTCTGGGAGGCAGTTGGTTCCATATCAACGTTAAATGCACCAACGTGTTGTATATTTCTTATTACCTGCAAGTAGCTAAGCTCAAGTGTTGTTAAAGTTCTACACCCTCCCCCTAGTGGTAAGCAAATATTAGATCACTTGAAAATGTACAGTGCCTTCAGAAAGTATTCACACCCATTGACTTTTCCCACATTTTCTTGTGTTACAGCCTGTATTTAAAATGTATTACATTTATATTTTGGGGGGTCACCGGCCTACACACAATATCCCATAATGTCAGAGTGGAATTATGTTTTTCATTTTTTTAAACAAATTAATTAACAATTAAAATCTGAAATATCTTGAGTATTCAACTTCTTTGTTATGGCAAGCCTAAATAAGTTCAGTAGTAAAAATGTCCTTAACATGTCCCATAATACATTGCATGGACTCAATCTGTGTGCAATAATAGTGTTTAACATGATTTTTGAATGACTACCTCATCTCTGTGCTCCACACATACAATTATCTGTAAGGTCCCAAAGTCAAGCAGTGAATTTCAAACACAGATTCAACCACAAAGACCAGGGAGGTTTTCCAATGCCTTACAAAGAAGGGTTGGTAGATAGGTATAAAAAAACTGACATTGAATATCCCTTTGAGCATGGTGAAGTTATTCATTACACCCAGTTACTACAAAGATACAGGCGTCCTTCCTCAATTGCCGGAGAGGAAGGAAACCGCTCAGGGGTTTCACCATGAGGCCAATGGTGACTTTAAAACAATTACAGAGTTTAATGGCTGCGATAAGAGAGAACTGAGGATGGATCAACAACATTGTAGTTACTCCACAATACTAATCCAATACAACACATTGCTGAGTACCACTCTCCATATTTTCAAGCATAGTGGTGGCTGTGTCATATTATGGGTATGCTTGTAATTGTTAAGGACTGGGGAGTTTTTCCAGGATAAAAAAGAAACTGAATGGAGCTAAGCACAGGCAAAATCCTAGAGGAAAGCCTGGTTCAGTCTGCTTTCCACCAGACACTGGGAAATGAATTCACCTTTCAGCATGACAATAACCTAAAACACATGGCCAAATCTATACTGCAGTTGCTTACCAAGAAGACTTCCATTCAGCCACAAGAGCATTAGTGAGGTTGGGCAATGACGTTGGGCGATTAGGCCCGCAGTTGGCGTTCCAATTCATCCCAAAGGTGATCGATGGGGTTGAGGTCAGGGCTTTGTGGAAGCCAGTCAAGTTCTTCCACACCGATCTCAACCAAACCATTTCTGTATGGACCTCGCTTTGTGCACGGCGGAATTGTCTTTAAAAAAAAAATATATATTTACCCCTTTTTCGTGGTATCCAATTGGTAGTAGTTACAGTCTTGTCTCATCGCTGCAACTCCCGTACGGACTCGGGAGAGGCGAAGGTCGAGAGCTATGCGTCCTCTGAAACATAACCCAACCTAGCCACACTGCTTCTTGACACAACGCACATCCAACCCGGGAGCCAGCCGCACCAATGTGTCGGAGGAAACACCGTACACCTGGCGACCTGGTCAGCGTGCACTGCGCCCGGCCCACCACAGGAGTCGCTAGTGCGCGATGAGAACAGGATATCCCTGCCAGCCAAACCCTCCCTAACCCGGACAACGCTGGGCCAATTGTGCGTCGCCCCATGGACCTCCCTGTCGCGGCCGGCTGCGACAGAGCCTGGGCTCGAACACAGAATCTCTGGTGGCACAGCTAGCACTGCGATGCAGTGCCTTAGACCACTGCGCCACCCGGGAGGCCTCACGCGGGCATTGTCATGCTGAAACAGAACAGGGCCTTCCCCAAACTGTTGCCACTAAGTTGGAAGCACAGCATCGTGTAGAATGTCATTGTATGCTGTAGCGTTAAGATTTCTCTTCACTGGAACTAAGGGTTCTAGACTGAACCATGAAAAACTGCCGCAGACCATTATTCCTCCTCCACCAAACGTTACAGTTGTCACTATGCATTGGGGCAGGTAGCGTTCTCCTGGCATCCGCCAAACCCAGAATAGTACGTCAGACTGCCAGATGGTGATGCGTGATTCATCTCTCCAGGGAACGCGTTTCCACTGCTCCAGAGTCCAACGGCGTCAAGTTTTACATCACTCCAGCTGGCACTTGGTGCACAAAGCGACAATGCCCCCGTGCACAAAGCAAGGTCCATACAGAAATGGTTTGGTCAAGATAGGTGTGGAAGAACTTGCCTGGCTTGCACAGAGCCCTGACCTCAACCCCATCGATCACCTTTGGGATGAATTGGAACCACTCCAGCCGACACTTGGTATTGTGCATGGTAATCTGAGACTTGTGTGTGGCTGCTTGGCCATGGAAACCCATTTCATGAAGCTCCTGATGAACAGTTCTTGTGCTGACGTTGTTTCCAGAGGCAGTTTGGAACTTGGTAGTGAGTGTTGCAACCGAAGACAGATGATCTTTACCCGCTTCAGCACTCAGCGGACCCGTTTTGTGAGCTTATGTGACCTACCACTTTGTGGCTGAGCCGTTGTTGCTCCTAGACATTTTCACTTCACAATAACAGCACTTACAGTTGACCGGGACAGCTCTAGCAGGCCAGAAATTTGACAAACTGTTTTGGAAAGGTGGCATCCTATGACGGTGCCATGTTTAAAGTCACTGAGCTCTTCAGTGAGGCCATTCTACTGCCAATCTTTGGTCTATGGAGATGGCATGGCTGTGTGCGCGATTGTTTTGGACCTGTCAGCAACGGGTGTGGCTGAGATAGCCAAATCCACTAATTTGAAGGGGTGTCCACATACTTTTGCATATATAGTGTATATAGTTCATTTTCAATACATTTGCAAACATTTCTAAAACATGTTTTCACTTCGTCATTATGCAGTATTATGTGTAAATCTGTGAGAAAAATAATACATCTAATCCATTTTGAATTCAGAATTTCTGTAAGGTCTATACTAAATCCACTGTAATAGAGTTCTATGTAGAAGTCAACACAGGGAAGTTTTGTCTGGCTTGCCTTGTTTGTGAGAGTGTGTAAGTAATGAGAGAGATTGGTTATGCAACCCGGAGTGCCACAGGGCAACCTACCTCAATCTGGAATTGTTTAACGAACTCACTGAGCTACAATACATCTTCTGGGGTAAAGTGAAGGGGGCATGATCTGAGCAAAATAAATTTAGATTTTTTTGTAAACGCTCGACATTTTTGTCTTACTTTCTTTCAGTTGGGACATACTGCTAAGTATACCAGTATTATACCTGTGTTATTGCACTTAATGTCTATTGCTGATTTGTCGTCGAGCACTTTGGCTCTTCAAACAGACTTAAATTTAGAACAAAGCGATAGTTACCACAGTTCAAAACACTGATGAAACACGTAGCAAAACTCCTGTTTTTATCGCAAGATCTCACTCTTACAAATTTGCTCTTGAATTCGGAAGAATGTTAACTAGCAGTGTTTGCACTGCAGTGTTTGTGGCTGCGAGCACTTTTTTGATACAATAAGCTGTATTCTTCCGAAATTGCCGGGTCAGCTTCATTCATCATGGTGTCATGGGCTCCTTTGAACTACCGGGCCAGCAGGTCATTACCAGAGCCCGTCTGGGGTTCAAGACAAGCGGGCGACACGGAAACGGTCTGCAGGGCGTTTGTTCATCCAGATGCAGTGACGCATTAATGGCCAGCTTTCCCTGGGTCTGGACCACACTCAACTTAATTAGACGAAATGAGACATGGGATGTTGAGGGAAAGGGGAGAGGAGGTTTGGTGGGGTAGGGTTGGGGGGGGAGTCCTCACAAGGATAGTAAAACAAGGACAATTCGGATAATTAGGGACATTTCGCCGGTCCCTAGGTTTAGGGTTGGGGTTACAATTAGGGTTAGGATTTTGAGGTTAAGGGTTAGGTTTCGGGTTAGATTTAGGGTTAGTGTTAAGGTCAGGGTTAGGTTAAGGGTTAGGGTTAGGGAAAATATGATTTTGAGTGAGAATCAATTTCATTGGTCCCCACAAGGATAGTAAAACAAATGTGTTTGTGTGTTTTAAAAAGAGATGATGACATATTGAGGACAATTATGTTTTTGCTTTTCATTTTTATTTTTTTTAGATCTCTCTCCATATATTGTCTCCAACATTTTCCTCCTTTTTCATTCTCCCACTCTCCCACTCTCACTCTCCAACAGATTGTAGCGCTCACAAAACCTGTCATCTGAAATCCTATCCTCTATCGCTGCCATAACACAACTTAATGTGTTCCCATTTAAGGTGAGGTTCACCCAAGTGTTCTTTTTCTGTGACTCCCTCTTAAACGGCATTAATCAGCTTGGAATTTGGGATCTTATAGGGACTAGGGAGTGTGCTAGCAAGAAACAAAGGCAGAACCGTTACATGCAGTTTCTTGGTCATATGAAGTTATAGTCCGTTATTGGTTGCGATGAGGTATCTCCAGAAAACTGTCTGTGAAGGCCGTTGTTTCCATTCACACAAAGCACAAAGCTCAAATCAATTGAACATTCCAATGACCCAGTGGCTGACTTAGTAGAAAAAAAGGCAGACATTGCTTTTCACATGGAAAACCCCACAGTAGTACATTTCTTTCAGTTAGAATAGAGCCCCACAGTGGAGGTGTTATAATACCCAACAAGGAAATGGTTCCAATCCTTTTTCCACCATTCATTTTTCCCATAGGGGATTTTAGAAACACTTAAAATAAGGGCTGTTTTTTTGTGTAGGCTTACACCGGCGTGACGTTTTGATAACCATTTAAATCTCTCTCGGACCACATGACTTTTATCAATATAGTCGGCTCTGTTTAATTAGCATCAAAGTAGACATCATATAAGACTACAAATCCCTACAAGCTCCTGCTTGTCATCTTTCGCTGACACCTTTGCTAACAGGTATAGCGTAAATTAAGAATTTGCCCTAGAGAGTTCACAGAATTGTAAATTAAAGTAAATGTTGCCAATTTATTCATCACTAAATGTAGTTAACAGATTGTTAATCCAGAGATTCTTACCTTTGCCTCAATTCGGCAGTCTCATCCAGAGCATCACAGAATTTGTAGTTCTGTATGATAGCCACATTAGCAGCTAAATAGCATTTCATTTTTGGGGGGTAAATACAGGCAAATATATTGATAAAAGTCACCTTGTCCGAGAGAGATTTACACGGTTATCGATACATCACGCCAGGGTAAGCCTAAACAAAACACAGCCCTTATTTTAAGTGTCTAAAATCCCCTATGGGAAAAATGAGTGGTTGAAAAACGATTGGGACAATTTCCCGGTTTGACCGCTAGGTTTTATGGGTATTAAGACTCATACTGTGGTACTCTATAGAGCCAAGCGAACTGACCAAAGAACCAATCAGAGCAGTGGGAGTGGATTAGTGCCATTGAGGTTAAGGTTAGGGGTGATATGTCTCATGTCCTTCTGGAGGATACATTTTAATGCCCACCCCTGGACCCTGTTCCTTATAATAAGAGGCTGGAGAGTATGATTTCCCACTCCACAGCATCTCTGAGAGGGACAGGGGTTTAGGCATGAGGGTGAGGGTACTAATCCGCCCATGCTACTTCAAACACTTGGTTCCCCAGTAAAAACACCATTACCTGGGTTTCTCTGAACCTTTCTAGAGCTCTCCTCCACGGTGAGAGGATGCTAACCTTGGGGCCATGGAGGTAAATCACTGCTCACTTAGACCTGAATTCGATCTTGAGATCTGTGTGCGGAACCCAAGTTTTTGCACAGATCTTCCATTGACATCAAGGGCGGCAGGTAGCCTAGTGGTTAGAGCGTTGGGCCAGTAACCAGAAGGTTGCTAGATCGAATCCCTGAGCTGATAAGGTAGAAATCTGTTGTTCTGCTCTTGAACAAGGCAGTTAACCCCACTGTTCCTAGGCTGTCATTGTAAGTAAGAACTTGTTCTTAACTGACTTGCCTAGTTAAATAAAGGTTAAATAAATGATTTATGAGAAAGTCCAAGTTAAGTGCACACATCTCAAGTAAGGATTCTGCCCTTAGGTTATAGTTTTATCACCAGGCAACCACTTTGTTTGGTTCTAACCAGCACCACTGATTGCAACCAGCTTACTCTGTCTACCCTTAAGGACTAATTGAGGTTCTGTTGTACCACTTCCTCTTTCGTATCCAGAGCCACTATGAGCTAAACACTGATCTTGGCCCTTGTTCTCTCATCTTAACAATGACCCTGCACTGGTATATCCTAATCCCATATCTGCTTGTGCTGTCTTGTTAATGCCTAGCATGACAATGAATGTGACAATGTGGCATGACACTGACCATAGGAGTTGGCAAGACAGCACAAACAGATCTTGGACCAGGCTGAGCCTATACAGCTTGACTAAGCACTTCTGTATGATTTCTTAGTATGATCGAAAGCACAGATCAGTACTATCTTATTAGCCTGTCTTTGATCTGTAACGGCTATTCTGTTGTGTGTCAGTATCTTTGTGTGATACACCTGAGAAACACAACCCCCATGTATGTATGAATCTGTCAAGACTGTCCCTGTCTTCAGTAGAAGACTCTCAAGCAACTCTTCAGTGCAAGAAACGCACTGACATCTAGCTAGCATCTCCTTCAGGGATAGTCTGCCCAGGGAAGTGTTGTCCACACCTTCTGATTGCCGGTTATCCGAGCCGCAAACATCCCCAGCTATCTGTTTCTCATTTTGGCAGCGTTCTGTGGATTTTCCACCGGTGACAGCTCGGCTAAAGAGTGGAAACTGGCACTAACGAGTAATTACCTCTTCTCCTCTCCAGCCTGGAAGGGATTAGGGGATTATGCAGCGTATTCAGACCCTCTGGTTCTGTCGCTGCTGACTGCAGTCTAGTCTAGCAGCAGTTTGAAGGGCACATCTGGCGCAGCAGTGCAATCAGTGTGGTGAGAGTAGTAGGGGGGAATCGAACCCAAACCTGACACTTTAACACGTAAGGACATACAAGTACAAGACTGGGTGGGGTTTGTGGGTTTACTACCAGCACAGTCTAAAAACTGAAAAGCAAACAAACATGTAGTAAACTGCCAGACGTACAAATTGTCTGTTCTGACTGGACGTGAACTGTACATATCAGAACAGGTTTGCACAGGAACCAGAAGGAATAGGGAACACGTGTACCGTGTACAGTATATCATCATAGGTGTTATGGGAGTTTGTGTACCCCCCCAGATAAAAATGTGTCTGGTAATGATCAGGCAAGGACCCGGCGGCGGTGGCTAGTACTCTGCATCTCCTCTTCTCCTCTTTCTCCCCAGGTGTCTTTTATTGCGGGGGTGATTTAGTGAGGTCCTTTCCATACCCCCATGCCGGCAGGGCTCTGTCTATGACAGGTAGAGCTGGCGGATAGAACACCTCTAATGGGGCATCATTATAGGAGAGGGTTCTGTTCTGGAGAGATGGGATGTGGGCTGTTAAAGGGGAAGTTCAAGATTTTACAACTTGATGTTAGATGGTTCCTCACCTCGTAAGTACGTTTTTGGCCAGGAGAAACTGTAATCCATGGTTCGGTTTTCTAGCAGCCGCGATAAACTTAAACTTTAGCCACCTCTAGCTAAAATCAATGGAAGTGATGATTTATAGTTTCTCCTGGCCCACAGACTTCCTGTTGAAAAACAATATCCCACATAAAAATACAGTAATGTACACACAAGTGACAGTAAAAAAAAAAAGTTTGCGCCCTCCGATGTCACCGGCCTCCCCCCTTGCTTGTGTGAACAATAGAGCAGCAATAGAGAACAAAAGAGGGAACCCCCCCCCCCCACACACACACACACACACTTGTGCCATGTTATGAGGATGCCTGGACCACTTATTGAGATGTGCCTTTTGTTAAGTAAATGAGGTGATAAATGAGGTGAAAAGGACACTGGAGTGCAACTTGAATACGTAAAATCCTGAATTTCCCCTTTAAAGTGAGACAGAACACAGGAGGGAATCCCAGCCTAGCTTGCTCTACGCTTCTATGAGAGCTTTCACACATGTAGAATACAGAATGATGTACAGTGCCTTCAGAAAGTATTTATACTCCTTGTGACTTATTCCACATTTTGTTGTGTTACAGCCTGAATTGAAAATGGATTAAATATATTTTTTTCCTCACCCATCTTCACAAAATACCCCATAATGACAAAGTGAAAACATGTGTTTAGATTTATTTTACAAATTTATTGAAAATGAAATTCAGAAATATCTCATTTATATAACATTCACCCCCCTGAGTGAATACTTTGTAGAAGCACCTTTGGCAGCAATTACAGCTGCAAATCTTTCTGGGTAAGTCTCAATGAGCTTTCCACATCTGGATTGTGCAACATTTGACAGCTATTCTTTTCAGCTCTGTCAAATTGGTTGTTGATCGTTGCTAGACAACCATTTTCATGTCTTGCCATAGATGTTCAAGTAGATTTAAGTCAAAACTGTAACTACGCCAGTCAGGAACATTCAATGTCATCTTGGTAAGCAATTCCAGTGCATATTTTGCCTGGTGTTTTAGGTTATTGTCATGCTGAAAGGTGGATTCGTCTCCCAGTGTCTGTTGGAAAAGAGGCTGAATAAAGTTTTCCTCTAGGATTTTGCCTACGCTTAGCTCCATTCAGTTTATTGTTTGTCCTGAAAAACTCCCCAGTCTTAATGATTACAAGCATAACTATAACATAATGCAGCCACCACTATGCTTGAAAATATGGAGAGTGGTACTCAGTAATGTGTTGTATTGGATTTGCCCCAAACATAGCACTTTGTGTTCAGGACACAAAGTTAATTACTTTGCCACATTATTTGCTGTATTACTTTAGTGTCTTGTTACAAACAGGATGCATATTTTGGGAATATTTGTTATAGTGTACAAGCTTTCTTATTTTCACTCTGTCAATTATCTTAGTATTGTGCATTAACTACAGTGCTGTTGATCCATCCTCAGTTTTCTCCTCTCACAGTCATTAAACTCTGTAACTGTTTTTTTTACTCCTGAATTTATTTTGGCTTGCCATAAGAAAGGGGTTGAATAGTTATTGACTCAAGACATTTCAGCTACTCATTTTAAATTCAGGCTGTAACACAACAAAGAAGCCACTTTAACCGTATAGCTAGCTACCCAACTCGGTGATGATAAGGTGAAACGCGTTTATGTTCAACCAATGTCATTCGTCCATATATTAGTTTTGGGCGCAAGCCCTGAGCAAATATCAATTAACATGTCATTATTGATTGTTTAATAAAACAGTTTTTAAGAAGGAGAGCTTACATTATTCCCCCAATATCAGTGCAAATGTATCCTTACTCAGAACAGATGTACAATTCAATGGCCTGTATAAGTAATAGGTGGGCACTGTACCAACAACACAAGTATAAGGTGACAACCAATCGACCTTCCTATTGCACTTTTGCAGATGAACAGGCTGCTGACCATATCAAAGCCCTTGAGGCACATCACATCACACAAACATACATTCACACACAACTCTCCCGCCCTCTCTCACACACACACACACACACACACACACACACACACACACACACACACACACACACACACACACACACACACACACACACACACACACACACACACACACACACACACACACACACACACACACACACACACACACACACACACACACACACACCATGAGCACAGGCTCCGAAGCTCTGGAGGTCTTCAGGACTCAGCAGCCCACCTCCACCTTCTACCCTGAGGGGCTGGAGGTATTGGACTGTAAACAGCTCCAGAGTGGTGGGGTGAAGTGAGCCGGCCAGACAGGCCCACATAGACACCCAGCGTACAGGGCTAAAGGAGGCTAAACGCTCCCAGCTGTGGCATTAAGGACTCAGTACAAGATCTCTCAAGGGACCGAGAGGGGATCTGTTGAAAAAGCCCCTTTAACCTCTCTCTCTTAATGGCCAGCTTTTAAATCAGGTTAGGGGAGAGGGAGTTGGCGAGTTTGCTGCCTGGTTTTGGATTGCAGTCTCTCTCGGTCTCTCTCCTCCGACACACACATGCGGGTGCGCACACACGCACACACACACACACACACACACACACACACACACACACACACACACACACACACACACACACACACACACACACACACACACACACACACACACACACACACACACACACACACACACACACACACACACACACACACACACACACACACACACACACATGTATCTCTGCTTTTCAGGTTCCATTGTGTAAGAGATTAATGTCTGCTTTCTCCCTGGGCCTGATTTGACCTATTATTTCTCAGTAACTATATTGATATAGTCAAGCTTCTGTAATCTTCGGCAGCATAGCCGGTGATGCATACACAGATCCTATCGTAACCTTTGCACTGTAATCTTCTCAGTCCTCCATCATCCTGAGTAAAGATAGCATCACAATGATTGTCTAGGAATTGGCACCCTATTCCTCCATATAGTGCATTTCTTTTGACCAGAGTCCTATGGGCCCTGGCCTAAAGTAGCGCACTATAAAGGGAATAGGGTGCCATTTGGGACGCACCCTGAGGGTTGTATTTAGAAACACTGAAGAGCAGCAGAGTTTACATACCTTACCGTGGACCTTCACGTCCCGCTCTAGTTCAGCTACCAGGCTATCGCGTCTCTCTGGTGGATGATAGATGACTGTTTATGTATCTTATATAGGCCTATGCTCGTTTTTACAGAATCTGCTGTACCATCACCGTATGTTGTGTCAATGTTTTTGGTGAGCTGAATTTCATTTCGCCATAACATCTGTTGATGTCGAAACCAACCAAGTTTGACTGAGTTCATCGTATAGGCTTTAACGTTTCCAGAAGAGATCGAATTCTCTTGAGAAACGGTGTTGTTTCTAGTCAACCCCTCCACAATTGCACGTATCCTAAGGTGTTACTTACATGGCACGTCAGCTGGGACACGTATGGAGAGCTGAGAGACAGGACCAGTAGCAGGATGTGGACAGATAAGCCCCCAGCTGCTCAATGAGAGTAGTGCAGGGTGCTGAATCCATGCCTAATCTCTGGCGCAATTCCGTGTGCTTTTAGTTCTTGTATTCCGAGATGAGTCCACGACGAATAAATGGCAACTCATCTCTTTGGAGAGAGATAGAATCACTTGTTTCTGTTGCGTTTCTGAGCCCAAATGATTAAATGAACGCTCCGTTGTTCTAGCAGCAGGTGCTTCACTGTGTTAACAAGTTAAGTGGAGCAAACGCCCATTGGTTTTCAATTAGCAGACACTTGTCCAGAGCGACTTACAGGAGAAATTAGGGTTAAATGCCTTGCTCAAGGGCACATTAACCAAGTGTATACCTAGTCGGCTCAGGGACTTGAACCAGCAACCTTTCAGTAACTGGTCCAATGCTCATAAACCGCTACGCTATCTGTGAATCTGATCTGCTCTGTTAGCTCTATTTACATGTTTGTTTACTATTAACCTCAAATTTGTTGCCGAAACTGGTGATCGAACCAGGAACCTTTCGCGAATGTTCTAAACCCCAGTCAAATGTTGTGTTTGAGCCTTTTTAGGGTTCTTTACAGGAAAAACCCCTGAGTGGGGCATGTGGTGCTGCCATTGACATACAGCTAACCCGGTCACACTGTACACCTCATATGTAAACATCTGCGACGCTCGCACCCCTTATCACCATCTCCTCATCTCTGTGGTTTCCCCCGGTGCCCCTTCTACAGAACCAGCCCTACCTCCTCCTAAATAAAGAATGCCTTTGACAGGTATCTGACTGAAGGTAGCCTTTGTCGCTGGACAGGAGCTGTTGTGTGGCTGTATGTACAGACAAGCCGACACTAGCCGCACTACCCGGGCTGCAAACACTAGCCTTTTTACCTCAGTAACAATAAACATATCCTTCCCATTGAGGACGTGATTGATGTGACACGTCGGGTTGTTTAAGGGTTGAAAGGGTGTTTTTGTACAGTATTGGTTAATATGGATACGTTATCGCAGGCCACATCATGTTGTGCAGTTAGTTTATGTTATTCTTTTCAGAGTGCGTTCTTGAGATTGGGACAATTGACAGAGCGAGGCCTTGTTCTGCTTTCCCTCCAGGTGGACCAAGATGGAGGAGGAGAGACAGACCGGGGGTTACCGCAATGCCGTCAGCAGGCGCCCCTTACCACCTGAGTAACTGGACGGTGAGTGACTCGTTCTGCTTATTGGTGACTTATTATCTTTACCATCATTATCATCATCTTCGTAATCACCACTATTATCATCAACTATCAAAATCATCTCATCATCTCATCATCATCCTCCTTATTATAGTTGTCATACTGTTGGCTGTGTTGTTTCTCTGCTCTGTGGACCATCTCCCATTAACTACTGTCCGCTTTCGTAGGTGATGCTGTGGGTGGTGGTCTCTTTGCTGCCCCTGGTGGAGGGGGCCCGTATTGGCACTGGTTTGGGGGCAGACTCTGTCCAGGCTGTGGGACTGGTGGGAGGGATGTGGGAGAGGCAGCTCCCAGACACTCTACCTGAGGTGGATGAGCAACAAGAGGAGGAGAGTGACCCGTACTCCCC
The DNA here is from genome assembly GCF_045679555.1 of Salvelinus alpinus. Lineage (NCBI taxonomy): Eukaryota > Metazoa > Chordata > Actinopteri > Salmoniformes > Salmonidae > Salvelinus > Salvelinus alpinus. Next base: position 34,978,295 of record NC_092108.1, read on the forward strand.
CTGGCATGGCCTCTCCGGTAAGAGTGGAACCAGGAAGTGCTTTTTAGATCTCTGTTTTCTACATCACTTGTTAATCCAGCATGATGTTCTCCATGAATAGGGAAGAGTAAAAGAAGGGTGTGCAATAAGATTATAGAGTACAAGCCACTGATCTTCTCTCTCTCGCTCTCTGGCTCTCTCTCTTTCAGACCCCTCTGTGATGGACGAAGCAGACGACCACCCCAGTGGCCGGTGGGTGGGACGTTCCCCCCGCAACTCTGACCCCTCAGACGCCGAACCAAAAGGCTTGGCCAAGAAAAAGAAGAAGAGGAGGAAGAAAGAGAAAGAGAGGGACAGAAAGGGCAAAGGAAAGGGAAAGGGCAGGCAGCCCCAGCAGAGCAGCCCAGACTGCAGGGTGGAGAAACGAGAGATGCGGGTGCGGGACTTGGGCCTGGGCTTCGACTCGGACGAGATCGTCCTCTTCAAGTTTTGCGTGGGCTCCTGCCAGTCATCCAGGACCAACTACGACCTGGCTCTATGGTCCCTGATGGAGAATGGGTCCCTGCCGCGGAGGACCTCCCGGCGGGTCAGTGCCCATCCCTGCTGCCGGCCTGACCGCTACGAGCCAGTGTCCTTCATGGATGCCCACACCACGTGGCAGACCATCCAGTCACTGTCGGCGGCCAGCTGCATGTGTATGGGCTGAGGGAGCCAGCCAAGAGGAGGATGAATAGGGCAGGGTGGCAACTGGCTGTCACTCAGCCCTGCCTGATAATATACAGATGGTGGCTCGCCGTTGAGTCTGGGTCTAGGGCGAGCCTCTGGGTTCTGGGAGGGCAGAAGTAGTCGCTCCGAAAACATATGCAACAGGGCTGGTCCCCAGTACAAAGCAGGATGGAGATTCTGTAGAGGGTCTATGATGGTGGAGTGAGGCCACGCCTCTTCCTGTTGTACATTTTCTGCTGAGGATCAAGTGGATCCGGTTGCAATGAGAGACTGCCATGACCGAATGGCAAGACAGTCTCTGGGAACAGTTTTTAACAAGATGGTGACCACACAATGGTAGGATCTTAATAGTCACAGCAGTTGGGATATGTATAAGACTGACCTGGAGTACTGATTTAAAATATTGACTCAAAGGTCAAAACGAGGACCATATCTCATTGCATTTGACCACAGGCTCAAAACAGGGATTTTCCGTAACTACATTTTTTCAATGTTCTCTTGAGTTGTACGAAATGGATGCCATGCATCTCTTTGCATTACCGCATTATAGTCAACATATTTATTACAGATAAGTTATTTATTTATTGTCATTTCATATGAGGTCCTTTTTATGGACTGTAGATTTATATTTATTGTCATGATCACATTTGTGTTGCTGGATCCTTTGACTTTGAATTGTGTTTGATTTTTGGGGATTTTGAAACATTGATAAGATCAGAACAAGTGGGAAAGGAACTCAACATTGCAGTATGTCTCATTTCACACAAAGGAAGGAAATAGTCTTGTGGCTGAAAACCTAACCAGGTTACAAGCTTAGTTTCGTTTTTTCATTGTTGTTTCAGTATTTCAGAACAATTACAGTCAATATTATTATTATTATTGAAATGGTTTCCTTTATTTTTGTACAACAATGACATTATTCTGTGTAGGAATAAAGTATTTCTAGATATACTGTGGATTGCTTATTATTTCTAAGATTCCCCCCTTACCCTCACTTCACCTCTGCTTGGTTGGGAGTCCTAGAATATATCACACCCTCATATGATCTTTCAAATCAATGCTGAATTAGAGGTGATGCTTGCAAATTAAGAGCTGGATTCAATCTGTATCGCGGATGATCCGCATAAAAATGTTTCCGAATGAGCCGACATTTAACGTGAATGCAGTCTTCGCAAAAACGGGTACATTGTCTTTAAATTTCAAGAGGTATAATCTCCCGCTATACCTCTGCAATACGGATTGAATCCATCCCTAACACTAGTACCCATGGTAGTAGACCAAGCAAACTGCAAAACGTACTTGAAAAATAATTGGCTTGTTAAAGGCTGTCACGCATGCTAGATTTTTAAGGCAATTTTCAAGAGGTCAAATGTAAAATCTGGTGAAAATTGACATAATGGAAATAGTGATACATTTAGGTCACATATCCTGAAATTATTTTAAAAAATGGAGGGGATTATCAAACATATACACTTAGACTATGGAATTGATGCCGTAATAGTTACTTGTCATACAATTATTATGCTTTACACCATGCAGATATACAGAAAATATTACAATTCAGATGTGTTCCGCTACAGTTGTGGTCTGTAGCGCCACTAAGGACCATTCTCAGATGATGTAGACCCTCTCAGAGGTCTACAACTGCGGGAGACCCCACTGGACCAGAGAGCTTTAAGCCAGGCATGTACAAAAGAAAAGCATCAGTTCCATCATTTTGGTCAAACTTGGCCCTTAGCAAACAAAAACACTTTTCTCAGACAGTGTAGATCACCTCTAACTACGCAGAAAGAAATCTCTGAACAATAAGCACTTTACCTTGTGAGGATCGGGCATTCTGAGGCAGAGATATTGGAACTAAGGGGTCAAGTGTAAATGCAGTCAAAGTTGACATTTTTGAGGTACTGATAGATTTAGGCCATGTTCACTGAATATAAAGACAAAACAAATGTACAGTACCAGTCAAAGTTTGGACACACCTACTCATTTAAGGGTTTTTCTTTATTTTTATTATTTTCTACATTGTTGAATAATAGTGAAGACATCAAAACTATAAAATAACACATATGGAATCATGTAGTAACCAAAAAAGTGTTAAACAAATTCAAATTTATTTTATATTTCAGATTCTTCAAAGTAGCCACCCTTGTCTTGATGACAGCTTTGCACACTCTTGGCATTCTCGCAAATGGGTCTTCCAAATGGACAATGACCCCAAGCATACTTCCAAAGTTGTGGCAAAATGGCTTAAGGACAACAAAGTCAAGGTATTGGAGTGGCCATCACAAAGTCCTGATCTCAATCCTATAGACAATTTGTGGGCAGAACTGAAAAAGCGTGTGTGAGCAAGGAGGCCTACAATCCTGACTCAGTTACACCAGCTCTGTCAGAAGGAATGGGCCAAAATTCACCCAACTTATTGTGGGAAGCTTGTGAAAGGCTACCCAAAACGTTTGACCCAAGGTAAGCAATTTAAAGGCAATGCTACCAAATACTAATTGAGTGTATGTAAACTTCTGACCCACTGGGAATGTGATGAAAGAAATAAAATCTGAAATAAATAATTCTCTCTACTATTATCCTGACATTTCACATTCTTAAAATAAAGTGGTGATCCTAACTGACCTAAAACAGGAAATTTTTACTCAGATTAAATGTCAGGAATTGTGAAAAACTGAGTTTAAATGTATTTGGCTAAGGTGTATGTAAACTTCCGACTTCAACTGTATACACTCAGAATCCATGATGACAGGTTATTGAAGATTACTACTGTAATTTATGACACACAAATAAATCCACATAATTTCTAAAGCATTTGATGCTCTCTGTGGTATCATTCTATGGGAATTTATCATTTGGACATGGTGATCAATTTGTATAATTTTCACTTAATATCTTCAGTGTTTTTCATCTCAGGTTTATATTTTATTGTGTGCCTAGTAGTAATGCTACCCAGTTAAAAATAGCAATGAGAAAGGTATTGAGTTAGCTAACGTTTCCAAAATCTAACAAAAAAAAAACATTACTTTTATGAGATGTGTTTGTGCCGTCATGTGCATTACTAGCACAATTTAGGAAGGTGTGCTTAATGTTTTGTACACTCAGTGTGTATTTACACACTACGAGGTTGGAATGATACTGTGAAAATTATGATAATGTCCTTTAAGTGTAAGAGCTGTTTGAAAATACTGCCTGAAATATACAGTGCCTTCAGAAAGTATTCAGACCCCATTACTTTTTCCACATTTTGTTACGTTACAGCCTTATTCTAAAATGTATTGTACATTTTTTCCCCCTCATCAATCTACATACAATACCCCATAATGACAAAGCAAAAACAGGTTTTTAGAAATTCCTTGCAGCTGAAAAACATCCCCACAGCATGATACTACCACCCCCATGCTTCACCGTAGGGATGGTGTCAGGTTTCCTCCAGATGAGACACTTGCTATTCAAGCCAAAGAGTTAAATCTTGGTTTCATCAGACCAGATAATCTTTTTCTCATGGTCTGAGAGTCTTTAGGTGCCTCTTGGCAAACTCTAAGCGGGCTGTCATGTGCCTTTTACTGAGGAGTAGCTTCCGTCTGGTCACTCTACCATGAAGGCCTGATTGGTGGAGTGCTGCAGAGATGGCTGCAGAGATGGATTCTCCTATCTCCACAGAGGAAGTCTAGAGCTCTGTCAGAGTGACCATCGGGTTCTTGGTCACCTCCCTGACCAAGACCCTTCTCTCCCGATTGCTCAGTTTGGCCGGGTGGCCAGCTCTAGGAAGAGTCTTGGTGGTTCCAAACGTCTTCCAATTAAGAATGATGTAGCCACTGTGTTCTTGGGAAACATCAATGCTGCAGAAATGTTTTGGTAACCCTTCCCCAGATCTATGACTCGACACAATCCTGTCTCGGCGCTCTACAGACAATTCCTTCAACCTCATGGCTTGGTTGTTGCTCTGACATGCACTGTCAACTGCAGGACTTTATATAGACAGGTGTGTGCCTTTCCAAATCATGTCCAATCAGTTGAATTTAGCACAGGTGGACTCCAATCAAGTTGTAGAAACATCTCAAGGATGATCAATGGAAACAGGATGTACCTGAGCTCAATTTCAAATCTCATAGCAAAGATTTATGTAAATAAGGTATTTCTGATTTTTAGGTTTATTACATTTGCAAAAAAATCTAAAAACCTGTTTCTTTTAGCTTTGTCAATATTGGGTATTTTGTATAGATTGCTGAGGAATAATTTTTATTTAATCCATTTTAGAATAAGACTGTAACGTAACAAAATGCGGAAAACATCAAGGGGCCTGAATACTTTGCAATGGCACTGTAAGCCTTTTTTGGTGGGATGGAGTTTTGGCCTGCCTGGTGAAAAGACACTCAGACAGACACTTCTGAACGGTAGGGGAGAGTGGGGTAAGTTGAGCAAAAGGGGTAAGTTGAGCCATATTTGTTTCTAGGAAACCGTACACAAAATGAATCATTTTAACCAAACATTTAGGAAGAGGTCATCATTTCATGGAGTCTGTGGAGGAAGAAATCACATGGAAAAGTGGTAAGCAAGTTATGTTGAAAAAAACGGATTTTCACTAATTTATTGTGTTAGAGGTTTCATGATGCTTGTATCTAAACCAAAGTAGATAATTGTAAGATTCTTCTATACATCAGTTGGGGTCTCTATAAGCTTCAATATGAGGTCCTAAACCTAGCATGAAAGTGCAGCCATGTAGCTGTGAGGGCTAATATAGTCCAAATGTTTGCCTTGGGGTAAGTTGAGCCAATTGCCATGGGGTAAGTTGAGCCTATAGTTGAGCAAATTGAAGTGTTTTCTTCCTAGGCGTAATGCAAGACATTATCACTGGGATATGAGTTAACAACAGGGCCTGGCCTATGTTGAAAGTGTTTTAAAAAGTACAAAGTGTTTGTTAGGTGTTAAGCCTGTGTTGAAGATTTACTCTGGGATCTTAAGCACAACAAATTCATAACATATTGCACAAATGTGATTTGTAACATATCACATGAATTATAAAACTCATATGATATCATACAATTGCAAAATTCGTAACATATGACTCGAAATGGATGACCTAGTAAACAATCGGATGACGTAGTACACAAAAACGGGGACCCATTTTGGCTTGTGAGCGCCACTTTAAAAACTGTGTTGAATTGTGTCTGGGAAATATAGATAGACGTGGTTTTAAAAAGGTAGTGGTAATATTTTGTTCAGTACAGAAATATGTAGGCAGCTTAACTGTAAATTGTGCCGAGGACAAGCTCTGTTGTCAAAACTGTAATGTTTACATAAACTCTGATTATTTCCAGGGATACACAACATCCCCAAATAGATGTAGATCTCTTTGTTAGAAAGAATACTATATTTCCCTTGACGGAGTGTTGCTGAACTTAAAAATGGCTCAATTTATCCCCCTCTCCCTTACACACTTTACCTTGTGAGGGTCAAACGTTCTGAGGCAGAGATATTTGAGAGATTGGAACTAAGGAAGAGCTACTGGAACTAATGCAGTCGAAGTTAACATTGTCGAGGGAATGATAGATTTCGGCCATATTCGTATTCGCGGCCATATGAATAACATACAAATGTATACTTAAATATACTGCACATACTTGGAAAATGGCAACTTCCTTCATGCCTGTTTATTGGTTGATTTGTAATACTAACCAAATCAAATGCCCGTACTAAGACCTTGACGGAGGTTGTGTGGGTATGTGGAACATTCTCTTTAACATTCATCAAGGTATGATCATAATTATGACTAAAGTCATGCGACGGAAAATATCTTCCATTTCAATCATGTTGTGAAATGAACGCAATTAAGCTCTTACTGTATGCGAGCAACAGCCCTATACTGTACCTTGGTTACAGTGTAAATCTAGCTACCATACTTTTTTCAATGAATTTGGAAAATTGAAAATATCTATTAGGCACACAACCTGAGATTATTATTTTTTTTAAACACACACTTTGACGATATATTCAGTGAAAATCTTCTAAATTGATCATCACATGCAAATGTTTATGATTACTATATCTACATGTGATTCATTACATATGATATTAAAACGCTAATGGATGGCCCTGCATAACACGTTTGTCTTGGATGTATTTACCTTGACAAACTTTAGAGGGGGGCTAAATTCCCATAGAATGGTGGCACAGAGCAAATGTCATCAAATGCTTTAGAAATTATGTGTATTTATTTTATTTGTCATAAATTACTGTAATTATCTTCAATAATCTGCCGTCATGTATCATTCAGAGGGTGAATGGGCAAGACACAAGATTGAAGTGCCTTTGAACGGGGTTTGGTAGTAAGTGCCAGGCGCACATGTTTGAGTGTGCCAAGAACACACTCAACAGTTCCCGTGTGTATCAAGAATGGTCCACCACCCAAAGGATATCCAGCCAATTTCACACAACTGTGGGAAGCATTGGAGTTAACATGGGCCAGCATCCCCGTGGAACGCTTTTGACACCTCGTGAGTCCATGTATATGGTATATATAGTACATTTATTTTTTATTTATATTTAGTAACACTTTACTTGACACCCAGCATCATAACACGTTGTGACACAGTCATAACCATATCATAATGTCATAACAGCTGACATAACTTGTCATAACCTGTCATAATATGGTCATAACACTGTCATGACACATATTTACACCTGTTGTGACATACTGTATGTTGCGTTATTTTATGGCTGGTTATGACACCTACATAATAGTGTAGAAACTCTAAAATAACTACCGTGGTAGGTTTTGTATAGCTGGTTATGACACCTACATAAGAGTGTCAAAACCCACAAAACCTACCACACAAGGCAAAACATTCCATTACACCTACACAGCCTATATGTCAACAGTATGCTTATGTTATATATATATATATATTTTTTATTGACCATATTAAATTGTAATTGTAATTTCACACACATTGATGTCAGACATGCACCTACCCCAATGCTCTGTTGCTGATGACTGGGATGAACACAGGAGCAGATTTCAGGAGCAGGACAAGACACCCTCTTTTTGACTGAGAACTGATATAAGGGCTTGTATGTGATAGGCCTATCTGGCTTATATGATTATGATGGTCATAATTCTTCTTGACAGTGTCATACAGTGTATTTTCTACAAGTTATTTAAAATATGATGCAAAAAACATGACTGTAAAGAATGCATTACAACAACAAGAACAACAAAGGATTCAAGAAACAAACTTGGCAGAATTTCTTTAATTTAATAGTATGTGGGTTTTAACACTCTTATGTAGGTGTTATAACCAGTCATAAAATAACACAATATATGTCACAACAGGTGTAAATATATTAGTCATGACAGTGTTATAGCCATATTATGACACGTTATGTCAGCTGTTATGACATATTATGACATGGTTATGAATGTGTCATAACGTGTTGACACTGGGTGTCAAGTAAATTGTTACCGTTTAGCGAAAATGGCCTAAATCTATCAGTACCTCAAAAATGTCAACTTTAACTGTATTTACACCTGACCCCTTATCTCTGCCTCAGAATGCCCGATCCTCACAAGGTAAAGTGCTTATTGTTCAGAGGTTTCTTTCTGAGTAGTTAGAGGGGATTTACACTGTCTGAGAAAAGTGTTTTTGTTTGCTAAGGCCCAAGTTTGACCAAAATGATGGAACTGATGCTTTTCTTGTATGAATAGTTTAAAGCATAATAATTATACCAAAAGTAACTATAAATATGTTTATTCCATAGTCTAAGTATTTATAAATGATTAAATAGTCAGTTTGTATTAATATGCTAAACTGTATGAAAAGTAACTATTAATGCATCCTTTCCATGGTCTAAGTGTTTGTTTGATAATCCCCTGTTTTTGTTGTGAATTTCAGGATATTTGTGTCAATTTATGCCTATTTTCACCAGATTTGACCTTTGACCACAAGAAAATGGCCTTAAAAATCTACATTTGATGTGACATCAAGCCTAACTTTGTGTATCACCCCATCATTGTTTGATCTAGCATGGATAACAGCCTTTAACACACATTTTTTAAAGCACTTTTTCCAGGTTGGCTGGAAACCCCTGGCAACCCCTCTTTTACGCTGCTGCTACTCTCTGTTTATCATATATGCATAGTCATTATAACTATACATTCATGTACATACTACCTCAATTGGCCTGACCAACCAGTGCTCCTGCGCATTGGCTAACCCGGGCTATCTGCATTGTGTCCCATCACCTGCCAACCCCTCTTTTTACACTACTGCTACTCTCTGTTCATCATATATGCATAGTCACTTTAACCATATCTACATGTACATACTACCTCAATAAGCCTGACTAACCGGTGTCTGTATATAGCCTTGCTACTGTTATTTTCAAATGTCTTTTTACTGTTGTTTTATTTCTTTACTTACCTACTACACACACACACACACACACCATTTTTTCGCACTATTGGTTAGAGCCTGTAAGTAAGCATTTCACTGTAAGGTTGTATTCGGCGCACGTGACAAATAAACTTTGATTTGATTTGACAGTCCTGTTCAGTTAGAGTGGTAGTTTTCCTTGTGTCATAGTGTCCCCTACAGGTTGGATACAGAAATACAGCAACCTGAAAGGTGTTCAGTTCACACTATTCATCTCAAGAAGGCATCACACGTCTTCACCTCAATAATCCATATAAATTTTCATCAACGTCCGAAGTGTGTGAACCATTATCAGGTTGATGATCTCTCAACACAAGTGTTCATTGCTTTTGTTTTCAGAAAAAGATAAATAAGACCTCAACAAATACATAAAATGGCCCGTGCTTCATTTAATAGATTAGACCGCAAAACTTGATGCCACGTCACCTCACGTCACAATGACTTGTAACTGTTGTCGGATCTGATTCTGTTTGAGCTTGATCACCTTAATATGTGTGCGCGTAATATGCTTATTATGTAATTCACTCACTACTCATTAACTGCATTTAGTTAAACATCCTTGAGGTAACACGTTGTACTGTTCAGATGCATTCATTCTCCATTAATTAAAAAAACGCACAATACTAATGACACCATTTTTTTCACGAGATCAGAATGAATTTTCCGATAGTTTTAAAACACATTTAAATAGGAAAGTTGATCATCACTCACAGTTACGTCATCAAAAACATTCAACAGTAAAAAACAAAGTTTGACATGTTGGTACATTCAGTTACTATTCCCTGCATGCAACATTGGTATGGCACAGAAAGAAGCAGCACTTCCAATTACTTAATTAACATTGCAATTAGACCGACAGTGTCATTGCATCAATGCAGGGAAATATATTCTGCAGTTAAACTTTTTTACTGGATATGTGTGCAAGAGAATTTCAACAAACACCTTTTGCTACTATTTCTGTCAAGTCTACGCATACAATTTGATGCATACGTTGGATATATACAATGTGTGCACCACACTGTACACAGAATGCATTGCAACTGCCTCTGTGACCCAATACTGTAAGGCAAATGCAGTATTCCATTGGAAATTAATGTACTTCTGATGTACCAAAACGCAATGACGCTGTCTGTGTGAGCGAGGAGTAAGCCATTGCATTACTGTCTGCAGCATTGAGTTGTAACCTGGGCGCATCCTTTTACAGAAAAAAAAACATATTTGTATCACTCAAAGACTGACATCTGAATATATCAAGAAGATCCTATAAAATGGGACCAATGTGTAAAAATTACATTCTTAAATTCATTGAATTCAAAAAGTATAAAGAGATTTCTGTCGTGAAGGCAAGTAGGTGCCTATTGTACCCATATGGATGATAATAATAGAATCACCTTACAAACTTAAAAACTGCATCTTAAAATGTCCAAATGGGTCCATTTGGTACATCAAGGCTACATCAAGGTCCCTGCAAACAAAAGTTAGTCCTTAGGAAATCCCCAGAACGTCAAAAGGCTTGTGTCTTGGTCCCCTGGACATCCTTAGAACGCCCCGTTTGCTGGGGAAAATGACCTGTGTTTGTCTGGCTGTCAGCATCTCAGATATTTGCTGTTAAAGTCCATGTGAAAACATTCATGTTTTGTAGAGGATACCACAGTCCTACAGGTGCTCAGAGGCACTTCTCCGTATGACAGGAGCTAGGTGTGCTGAAGGTACAGGTGACTATGTCCACTTTACTGACATGGCTATGGAGACCTGCTGGAGCGCACTTCCCCGGAAGCGCCTTACTGCCTCCGAGCATTGACGCCATCATGGCCGGTTTGGACACCACAGCAAGTTCCGCCTGGAAGCTGAGCACGGCAGTTTGGTCGACACTAAACGGATGGAAGTTATCCCGCGCTGTGTCAAAGTCCCAGGCTTGTCGCATGGTAAAGTCTGTAAACGATTTACTTTTGGTGGTAACCTGGTTCTCGAATTCATTTCTGTAGTTGGTTGTGCATAATGACACATAACTGGTCTCGTTAGTGCATTCAAATGACAGGTGTGAATGTTGACTGCTAGTGCCAACAAAGACTAAATTAGGCCCGGGCCCCGCCTTGACTTTTCCAACTGTATTCTTCATCCTCTCACAGCCCTTAAACAACAGGTTCTTCCGACAGAGGATGTAGACCCAGGGGTCCAGAATGGGGTTGAAAGAGGCAAAGCGGATGGCCATCAGATCACTCCGGTAATCCGGTTTCACTCCAGCACAGATGTAGGCAGGACCATACAGCTGGTTTACAAAGATGCGCACCTGTCAGATTGAGAGAATATTTAAAAATAGTATATGTGGATAAAGCAAACAATGTTTCAGTAATATTCTATTCATGTATGTCTGTGTTGCATAGCTTTGTCCATATTTGAAACACATGCCCATGGCATGCACAATAGCTTAAATGAAATTTCCATAGATGCCTTTTACTTACCACTAAAGGAATGGAGCACACCAGGAAAACGATGGTCATAAATATTAGCAGCCAGAACATTTGGATCTCAGCCGCGGACAGGCTGGTGACAGAGGGCAGGAACCCGCGCAGTGAGCCACCGTGCCCGGACACCTTCGCTCTCACTATCCGCGTCTTCTGGCTCATCCTCACAAGTGACAGACACACTGCGAAGTTGCACAGAACTGTCACCGCAATCAACAGCAACATGAACCCACCGTAAAGAAACGAATACGAGGCGGCGAGGGGGTCCGTCGCCCTCCAGTCCAAGAAACACCAAGTGCCCGGAAAGTGGCGCATGTTCTTCCCGAACCCAAAGCTGGGCATGATGCATAACGCAATGTTGGCCAGGTAGATGCCAATGAGCGCGAAACGAGCCATTGTCCGGTCAATGTATTGAGAGTAAAAGTATGCGTAGTTTATGGCCAGGTATCGTTCAACTGCCATGGCGCACAGGATGGACATTCCAGCCGAGCCGAAAAAGAGCATAGAGAAGGAGAATAAATCGCACAGTAGTTCTCCACCAGGCCACCTCTGGACTATGTAGGTGGCGATAACCACCGGGCTGGTGAAACAGGTGCCTAACAGGTCCGTGATAGCCATTCCAACAACCAGCGTATAGAAAGTGGTCTCCTTCTGCTCTTTCTTTGAGATGGACAACACAACAATGGCAATGAGGTTCCCCAGGACTCCAACGGCGAACATAGTGGCTGAAGTGACCAGGGATTTGGATTCCAGTCGCAGAGGTGGGAAAGTGCTGTGGTTGTAGGTGACACAGAGCGGTTGGAGTAGTTCTGAAATGTTCGAGCCATTGTCATTGACGGAATAATTCATAATTCTTAAATTAAAACGGAAACAAAATAGCTTGATAGCTTCAACTTCTAAGAAACATTTCCTTCCCACCATGCAGTATCTTTACAAGAGAACATAAAAGAAAGCGTAGCCTACGATACCACAGAACATGTGTTGCTGGGCTTTGTTTTTGTCCTACCATCAAGCTCAAACAGTTCCCATAACAGTGTGGTTTTGTTAGGGTTGTGTCTACAACCGCTCCTGACGCTGCTGCTGGTATTTAAGCTACTAGCTGTTCGCTCGCACACACTCATTGATGTCAATAATGTGACGTCAGGCACACGAGGTGTGGCCTACATTTTTTTTTAAACATTGAACGTTTATTTATCTAGGCAAGTCAGTTAAGAACAAATTCTTATTTACAATGACTGCCTACCCCAGCCAAACCCGGACGACCCTGGGCAAATTGTGCGCTGCCCTATCACTGCCGGATGTGATACAGCCTGATACTATCATACTTCTAGGTTCAATAATGGACCCTGCATGACTTCAACACAGAAAAATGATATTTGTGCCAAACGTCTATCCTTGGAAAGTAAGTCTGTGAATATTTTTACAGTGAATGTTGAACCGTTTGTTTTAAACTCATCTTTATTCAACAGTAGACATAGTCTGTCTACTCAGTGTACAGCCCAGCAACACAGCCCAGATGATCTGAGCCACACCTATGCTTTTATAGATCATACTTTGGGGCAGGGGCGCAACTTTCACTGGGGACATTTTGCAGTATATTATAATAACCAGTGAATGGATTCAAAGTTCCATCTTGTGTTGATGGGTAGGCTACAGTCTGGGATCTGGGAATAATGGTAATTTCAATGATTGAACCATTGATTCTATTCATTGGTAATATAATGTATAAATGTACACCAAGGTAGTTCTTTGTAATGCCTCATCTGAGCAGGATCAGATGGTGACGGGTCTCATCAGGGTCAGGAAGCTAGGGACAATCGGGGACGGCATAAGAGGTGAACTTTTGCAGATGTAACACTTTATTCCCTCCGTGCAGCGAACACTGGACAAGCAAGAAGCTTCAAAGAATTGAACTATTTTTAGGCAATCTTTTAAACCCCTAAAGTTGATTTCCAAAGTGTATCAAGGGTTGATAGAGGCTTTTCCCGATGACACAAAACACGTAAAACAAAAAAAATGTGAGGAAGATCTGGGAGACGCTACGATGATGAATGGATATAGATATGTTAGAATGCCCAGTCATGTTCATTTCATCTCAGACATAAATTACTGCAGTTTAAGACCATCCATATAACATACTATATGCCAGTTAAACTGAATATCATGGACTCAGAAATGTCATTATTCTGCTGGAGGTGTAAAACAAAAAGGGGACATATTTGCATATGTTATGGTCTTGTTGTCACGGCTGTTGAATTAAGTGGACTAAGGTGCAGCGTGGTGAGCGTACATTTTATTAAAGATGAACACGCGAACAAAAACAACAAAACGACCAACGAACAGTTCTGAAAGGTGCAACAAACACTAAACAGAAAATAACCACCCACAACTCAAAGTGGGAAAACACGCTACCTAAGTATGGTTCTCAATCAGAGACAAAGAATGACAGCTGCCTCTGATTGGGAACCATACCAGGCCAAACACAATAGAAATAGAAAACATAGACATACAAACATAGAATGCCCACCCACATCACACCCTGACCAAACAAAAAATAGAAACATACAAAGCAATCTATGGTCAGGGCGTGACAACTTCCCACAAAGACAGGTGGGAAAAAGGGCTACCTAAGTATGGTTCTCAATCAGAGACAACGATTGACAGCTGTCCCTGATTGAGAACCCTACCAAAACATAGAAATACAAATAATAGAACATAGAATACCCACCCCAACTCACACCCTGACCAAACCAAAATAGAGACATAGTGGCAGAATTCTGCCAAAAAGTATGTGCTTTTATCTCAGCATGTCTACAGATTCTCCCTTCTCTTTGTTTTTGTTTGCTTGGAAATGTTGATACCTGAGACTGTTATCAGAAGAAACTGTGTAACCTAGCATTTATAGCGGCTAAGAAATGCATTGCCATTAATTGAAAAGGTTGGTTATCCTCACACAATGTCACAATGGATGGCAGAAATGTCAAGTTACGCATCACTAGATTTGATTTATTACAAGATTAAGGGTATACTGTGTGCCTTATATGGAATAGCCTACTGTATACCCTACTGTATGACAAAATTGGCACTCCTCATTTAGTACTTAGTATAACCACCTCTGGCAAGGATAACAGCATGGAGTCTTTTCCTGTAATGTTTGACAAGGTTAAGGAACACATTTGGAGGGATTTTGGACCATTCCTCTATGCAGATCCTTTCAAGATCCTTCACATTCTTGGGTTTGCGCTTATCAACTGCTCTCTTCCACTCAGCCCACAGGTTTTCGATTGGATTGAGGTCCGGCGACTGAGATGGCCATGGCAGAACATTGATTTTGTTGTCACAGAACCATTTCTGTGTGGATCTTAAGGTATGTTTCGGGTCATTGTCTTGTTGGAAAGTCCACTTACGGACAAGTCCCAGCCTTCTGGCAGAGGCAACCAGATTGTCAGCCAAAATTGCCTGATACTTGGTGGAATTCATTATGCCATCAATCTTAACCAGTGCCCCTGAACCTCTGGAATTAAAACAGCCCCAAAACATCACTGACCCCCTCCATATTTCACCGTGGGTATGAGGTGCCTCTCCTTGTACGCATCTCTGTTTCGACGCCAAACATGCCGATGCTGTATCTGACCAAAACTTTCAATTTTGGTCTCATCTGACCAGAGCACCTTCTTCCAGTCATAATTTAAATGACGTTTGGCAAACTCCAAGCGCTTGCGTCTGTGTCTTGGGGTCAGAAAGGGCTTCCTTCTGGCAACCCTTCCAAAGAGCCTGTGGTTGTGGAGGTGGCGTCTGATGGTGCTTTTTGAAACCTGGTGACCCCAAGACGCCACCAAGGCCTGCAATTCTTTCACAGTGATTCTTGGGGATTTTGTTGCTTCTCTCACCATCCTTCTCCCTATCCTGGGGGGCAAAATGCATTTGCATCCTCTACCCATGAGGTTTTCAACTGTTCCATATCTTTTGAATTTTCTAATAATTGCCCCGACAGTGCTCAGTGGTATATTCTATCGTTTGTGGATCTTCTTGTAGCCATTACCAGATTTATGAAGGTCTACGACCATCTGTCTCTTTTGAACTGCCAGTTCTTTTGTTTTCGTCATGGTGTTGGATGACAGTGGGATATTGCATGTGTGTTACCTCATTTTTATACCCTAGTGAAACAGGAAGTGATGTAATGGCTCAATATAGTTCCTTAAGACTTAAATAAGTGGAATTTAATTTGTGGTTTAATTTTGGTAGATGTTATTTACAATAATCTTTAAGGGTGCCATTAATTGTGAAACCTTGATTTGGAGGACATTGATTTTTAAGTAAATCAATTAATTATTTTGGTTGGTTCCATTGAAACATTAATAAAGTATCGTATTTCTCACATGTTGGTATTTTGAGTTTATCTATTTATCTTTATCTATATAATTATATTGCTTATATTTGTTTAAGCATGATTTGCGCATTGCCAGTCAGGGGTGCCAGTAATTCTGGAGCCCACTGTAGGTCCCCTTTTGTGTTTTACACTTTGAGCAGACCAATTACATTTATGAGTGCATGATTTTCAGTTTCACTGGAATATAGCATGTTCTATGGATGGTCTTAAACTGCAGTAATTTATGTCTGAGAATATATGAACATGAATGGGCATTCAAACATACAGTGCATTCGTAAAGTATTCAGACCCCTTGACTTTTTCCACCTTTTGTTACGTTACAGCCTTATTTTAAAATGTATTAAATACAAAAAATAAAATCACTCATCTACACAAAATACCCCATAATAAGAAAGCCAAAAAAGTTTTCAATTTTTTTGCACATTTATAAAATATAAAAATAAATATATTACACAAGTATTCGGACCCTTTACTATGAGACTCGAAATTGAGCTCAGGTGCATCCTGTTTCCATTGATCATCCTTGAGATGTTTCTACAACTTGATTGGAGTCCACCTGTGGTAAATTCAATTGATTGGACATGATTTGGAAAGGCACACACCTGTCTTAAAAAGGTCCCACAGTTGACAGTGCATGTCAGAGCAAAAACCAAGCCATGAGGTCGAAGGAATTGTCCGTAGAGATCCGAGACAGGATTGTGTCTGGGCACAGATCTGGGGAAGGGTACCAAAAAATGTCTGCAGCATTAAAGGTCCCAAGAACACAGTGGCCTCCATCATCCTTAAATGGTAGAAGTTTGGAACCACCAAGAGACTTCCTAGAGCTGGCCGCCTGGCCAAACTGAGCAATCGGGGGAGAAGGGACTTGGTCAGAGAGGTGACCAAGAACCCGATGGTCACTCTGACAGAGCTCCATAGTTCCTCTGTGGAGATGGGAGAAACTTCCAGAAGGACAACCATCTCTGCAGCACTCCACCAATCAGGCATTTATGGTAGAGTGGCCAGACGGAAGCAACTCCTCAGTAAAAGGCGCATGACAGCTCGCTTAGAGTTTGCCAAAAGGCACCTAAAGGCCTCTCAGACCATGAGAAACAAGATTCTCTGGTCTGATGAAACCCAAATTGAACTCTTTGGCCTGAATGCCAAGCGTCGAGTCTGGAGGAAACCTGACACCAACCCTGCGGTGAAGCATGGGGATGGCAGCATCATGCTGTGGGGATCAATTTCAGCGGAAGGGAATGGGAGACTAGTCCGGATCGAAGGAAAGATGAACGGAGCAAAGTACAGCCAGATCTTCCAACAGGACAATGAACCTAAACACACAGCCAAGACAACGCTGAAGTGGCTTTGGGACAAGTCTCTGAATGTCCTTGAGTGGCCCAGCCAGAGCCCGGACTTGAACCCGCTCAAAGATCTCTGGAGAGACCTGAAAAAAGCTGTGCAGCGACGCTCCCCATCCAACCTGACAGAGCTTGAGAGGATTTGCAGAGAAGAATGGGGGAAACTCCCCAAATACAGGTGTGTAGCGTCATACCCAAGAAGACTTGAGGCTGTAATCACTGCCCAAGGTGCTTCAACAAAGTACTGTGTAAAGGGTCTGAATACTTATGTAAATGTGATATGTTTTTTTATTTTTAATACATTTGCAAACATTTAAAAAAAAAACTGTTTTTGCTTTGTCATTGTGGGGTATTGTGTGTAGATTGATGAGGGAAAAAACAATTGAATCAATTTTAGAACAAGGCTGTAACGTTACAAAATGTAGAAAAAGTCAAGGGGTCTGAATACTTTCCGAATGCACTGTATCTGTATCTATTCATCATCATCAATATTGTGTTGGGTACTGACTGTGCACCATGACATTGTAGTCTGTAGAGCTGTTTATACTGTGTCAGTGTGAAAAGTAGGGAATTAGCTATGGAAACTGACAGATCAATAACGTTACATTGCTATACTGACTCAAATAAAAACTCACATTGCACTGTCAACCAGCGTTTGGCCGCTGGGTTTCATCGTTTGATTCAGGTCTAGTGTGATTGAGGCAAAAATAATATCTAAAGTTAGTGAGCTAGCTAGCTAACGTTAGCCAACTTTTGGCTAGTTCTAATGGTACATCAACTGGCGAAAACTAGCCAAGTTAATTTACTTCTGTTGAAACGGGACAAAAAGGCTACAAAACATTTCCATACACACAGCAGCTGTAGATACTGCTATCTGACAGATAGTTAGAGGCTAGAGCTGAACTGTTTGTGGTAGATAATAGCTAGCTAGTTAGTTCATTCTCTTCAGACAGAACATCAGTTGAGAGGGGGATGAAACATTAGCTAACGGTCAGTTACACTATCAGCTCAGCACTGGGAATATACACTTTTTTTCTGTTAAGTCAAACAGCAGTTGCCTTGCTGGCTACATCAGTCAATTAAAGAGTAGCCAGTTTCTGCTTTGCTTTCTTTTACAACTCTGAGAAAAAGAGCAACACACAGAGACAAAAGCTGCAGACAGCAGCACCGTGCTGGTCAGAAGCTTTGCCATCACACTGCCTTTCCACAAGCTCTGTGGTGTCTGCATGGTCCTAAATCCAGCCGGCTGAAACCGCCAAACAGCCTATCCGACGCTCTGAGGCGTCCGCTTGGTCCTAAAGCACACGATGCCGCTTTTTTTGTATCACAGTGCAATTATAAAACTTGGGGGGAGAAAAATGCTATTTTGAGAATGTGGGGGGAATATCATGTCCCCCCCGTCCCCAGTGAAAGTTGTGCCCCTGTTCAAAATATTTCACCAGAGAGAATAACTTAGCAACAGAGGAGCATTAGCTTATTTAAATTTTTCTAAAGCTGTGGATTGTTTCAAATCACAAGTGTGTAGGCCTATGCCTATTTGTGAATCTCGCAATTTGGGCAGGGTGCATAACAATATGTCTAGCTGATTGAGTTGCGGCTGTCAGTGAAAAGCATCTAAAATACAGGCAGTTGTTGCAAGAAAAAGCCATATCTCAGACTAGCCAATAAAAAGAAAAGATTAAGATGGGCAAAAGAACACAGACACTGGACAGAGGAACTCTGCCTAGAAGGCCAGTATCCCGGAGTCGCCTCTTTACTGTTGACTGGTGTTTTGCGGGTACTATTTCATGAAGCTGCCAGTTGAGGACTTATGAGGCGTCTGTTTCTCAAACTAGACAATCTAATATACTTGTCCTCTTGCTCAGTTGTGCAGCCAGTTTGCGCTGTTCTGTGAAGAGAGTAGTACACAGTGTTGTACCAGCTCTTCAGTTTCTTGGCAATTTCTCTAGGCTTCATTTCTGAGAACAAGAATAGACTGACGAGTGTAAGAAGAAAGGTCTTTGTTTCTGGCCATTTTGAGCCTGTAATCAAATCCACAAATGCTGATGCTCCAGATAATCAACTAGTCTAAAGAAGGCCAGTTTTATTGCTTCTTTAATCAGACAACTGTTTTAATCTGTGCTAACATAATTGCAAAAGGGTTTTCTAATGATCAATTAGCCTTTTAAAATGATAAACTTGGATTAGCTAACACAACGTGCCATTGGAACACAGGAGTGATGGTTGCTGATAGTGGGCCTCTGTATCTGTACGCCTATGTAGATATTCCATAAAAAAATCTGCCATTTCCAGCTACAATAGTCATTTACAACATTAACAATGTCTACACTGTATTGATCAATTTGATGTTATTTTAATGGACAAAAAGTGTGCTTTTCTTTCAAAAACAAGGACATTTCTAAGTGACCCAAAACTTTTGAACGGTAGTGTATGTGTGAAGATAATGTGTCTTGAGTATCATAAAAAATGTAGCAACAAGAAGGGGAGAGGTGTGTGGCGAAGATATGGTGTGTCTTTCTCCAGAATGCACGCACTCAGCTCTCCAGAATGTGCTCAGCTGTCTCCCACCAAGTCTTGCCCATTCATTCTTTAATTGTGTGAATTGTTTATTTTTGATTAATTCTCCATTACATGTGTCACCAGTAGGTCTAGTAAATGTACCATTAATCCCTCTTCATTTGGTTACATACATTTCTGTAATGCATGTATTAATTACAGTCATTTCCCATTCTCATTCTCAGAGTTGAAAGGTTGTTTGCGACGCTCACAACCTGTGCGGTACGTGGGTAAAATACCTGGGGAAGACAAGCCAGAAAAGAATACATCATTTATTACAACCTATGTGTTGTGATAATTGCATTGTTTGCTCTATAACCTATTAGTTGATATGCATGGCCACCGTAATATATTTTGTAGGCCTAAGGCTGAGACAATAAGAGTACACAGTGGCAGAATAAATTCAACCACACCTTTGTTTCATCACTAAACCGGAGAGTAACCTCTATCTGGTGAAATTCACAAAGCATATTGTATGTAACAAACAGTTACATGACCTACAACATGGTCAAGCAAGTTAATGTTTCCAACATTTTTGGACTACTAAACAACTATTGATTTAGGCCCACGGAGAGTTACCGCAAGTCGCAAAGAAAACAGGAGCTGCCTCCACTATTACAGCACCATTTCAACTTCAACATTTCAACATCATCATTAGTCTAAAAGATACCAAAAACTATTTTCTCCAATCAACGCAAGCTAAATATGATGTGGCTGTCCATGCTTCTGATTTGTGTGTGCGTGTGTTACTGCAAGTAGAAAAAACACGTTGACTCACCCTACTTGTAGAGAAACGTCAATGCCATCCTTCTCTCTTTCATGTTGATGAAATGCTCTATGACTCTCATAGAGTACACATTTTTATTTTTTGTTGTCCTAGGCTACCTGGCTAAAATGCTTGCTCGCTAGCCTAACTTCCTTTCATGGGCAACGTTAGCTAGTTAACATTAGCCTTCTACATCTAGCTACATATTGAACTTCCATCCTCTCAATCCAGGGGTACAATGTCTGAATATATGGTTGGATCAGAATTGCCGTTATAATCATTGGCACACTTAATCATGGCACACTTCAGAACCATTTTGGTAGCTCATTTTGACCAGTAGTGTGTGCCACAGAAAGTATTTGACTCTAGCCACAAAATTAAGGATATTAGAAGGGGGGATTTTGGCAGGCAAGAAAACCAGCGTATTTCCTGTGCTCTAGTTGTTGTTTTTCCTAGTCTTCCCAGTTCTGACCTTTCTGCCTGTCTTGACCCTGATCCTGCCTGCCGTCCTGTACCTGCCGGACTCTGATTTGGATTACTACCCTTTGCCTGCCTTGACTTACCTTTTGCCTGCCCCGTGTACTATTATAAACTCTGAGACTCGTACTATCCATCTCCTGTGTCTGCATCTGGGTCTTAGTCTGAGTCCCGATAGTACGAACTGGCCCTGACTGACCGAGCAGACTCGGACCAGCTCCGCAACTCCGTCTCCTACCAAGGAGAAACCATTGGAAGACACGAGGAGTTACTTCAAGGTCTTATGGAAGGATTCCAGACCTTGGCGGAATGCCATGACCGTGCCTTCAATACATTGCGGGAGCAATTCCGCAGATTGTCTGTTAGGCAGCCAGCCCCTACAGTAACCTCCCAGCCCCTCAGTAACCCCTCTGTCAGCAGTGCGTCTCTCCAGTCTACCCCAGCTTCCTGAGAACCCCGCTTACCTTTTACGGAACGCTTTGCTGGAGATTCAGGAACCTGTCTGGCGTTTCTCTCCCAGTGCTACCTCATCTTTGAGCTACAGCCCTCGTCCTTTCCCTCGGATTGCTTGAAGATAGCGTACCTTATAATGCTGATGTTCAGGAGTGCTCTCGCCTGGTCTACAGCTGTGTGGGAACAACAATCTGCCATGTGCTGCAGTCTGGAGGAGTTCGTGGCGGAGGTGAAAAAGGTTTTCGATTCTCTGTTGTACGGGAGAGAGGCTGCTTGGAAGCCACTCCTGCTTCCTCAAGACTCCCGTAGTGTGGCAGACTATGCGGTTGATTTCTGCACGTTGACCGCCTAGAGTGCCTGGGACCCGGAATCCCTGTTCGACACGTTCCTTCACTGATTATCGGAGGAGGTTAAAGACGAGCTTGCCACCCGGGAGTTTCCCCCGGATCTCGACTCACTCATCGCCTTAACCATTCTGATTGATGGGCGGCTACGGGAACGTAGGAGGGAGAGGTCTGATTCCGGTCCCACTCGCTCGCCGAAGGATCCCACCTCGCCTCTGAGGAATCCTGGAAGTCCCCGGGGTCTACGTGACGGAGAGAATCTGAGGTTCAACCCCTCTCCATTCCCGTAGATGTCAGAGCACTGGATGGGCGCTCTATAGGCAGAGTCACCCACAATACGGTTCCTATCAACCTGCGAGTGTCAGGGAACCACAGTGAGTCTATGCAGTTTATGCTCATCAAGTCACCTCAGGTACTCGTGGTGTTGGGGTTTTCATGGCTCCAGCGACACAATCCTTTTATCGACTGGACTGCTGGTGTATCATGGTCTGGAGCCCGTTCTGCCACTCTCATTGCCTGAAATCATTGCAGCCTGCTCCGGGACGTCTCCTGTGGGCTTGGAAGAAGCCACAGACCTCTTCGCCATTGCCGCGTAATACCAGGATCTCTGGGAGGTTTTTAGCAAGGCCTGTGCCACTTTGCTTCCTCCGCATCGGCCCTACGACTGCGGGATCGGCCTTCTCCCGGGCCCTACTCCACCCCTTGGGGCGGCTGTATTCTCTGTTGCGTCCGGCGACCAAGGCGATGGAAACGTACATCGAGGACTCGCTGGATGCAGGGTGTATCCGTCCTTCTGCCACCCCCACCGGCGCAGGGTTCTTCTTTGTGGCGAGGAAGGACAAAACCCTGCATCCGTGTATCGACTACTGGGGCCTCACTTATCGCCTCAGCTTTCAAGCCACTAGCCTGAGTCCTGATAGTTTTGGAGGATGAAAAACAGGTGCAAGGTTTGTAACTGGAGCAAATGCTTAGGGACAGTTAGAAAATTACTGGGGTTGTCCAAAATAGGGGAGGGTCCCTCTAAACTTTGCGCGTGTGCACACGCAATAGCCCCGAGACCGCCACGCAGCTCCCCGAGACCACCATGCAGCTCCCCGAGACCACCACGCAGCTCCCCGAGACCGCCACGCAGCTCCCCGGGACCACCGCGCAGCTCCCCAGGACCACCACGCAGCTCTCGGAGACCGCCACGCAGCTCCCCAAGACCGCCACGCAGCTCCCCGGGACCACCATGCATTGACCACTGTTAAAAGACCAGTGCTGATTTAGCAGTGTCAGCACCCCTTTTCTAGTAGTTTGTTGTACTTGCTCAACACCCCCTTATTTTCTCAACATGTAGTGGTACCTCCGAGTCACCCCACTTGTATCAGCCAATCACAGTCCGCCATTCCCCATGCACCTCACTGAACCCTCCTCCTCACTGAACCGTGCTCAGGTCTTCAGGGTGAGATCATGGTCAGAATGGAATGGCCTTGCTGGACTATTCCTTATGTTAATTGTGTTTGATCTGTGTTTTAGTGCACGCATCTAATTGTAAGTACTATCCGACATGTCTTTTGGGTTTTAGTTGGGTGTTGCTAAGGCAGTAGAATATGTACCATGTTTGTAATGTTATAAGGTATTTTCTCATGGTCAGAAAGGAATGAACTTGCTGGACTTTTCCTTATGTTAATTGTGTTTGACCTGTGTTTTAGTGCATGCATCTTATTTTAAGTACTGTCCGACATGTCATTGGGGTTTTAGTTGGGGGTTGCTAAGGCAGTAGAGTATTTACCATGTTTATAAGGTATTTTCCTTCCATGTGCTTCATGCTATTTCTAACCAACTAGCCTAGGTGCTAGCCAGTCATGCTAGCTCGTTATGCTGTGTACCACATGCTTCGTTTAGGATAGCCTATCATATAAATTATGCTCATACTTTCTGGTTAAGTTAATAGCTGTGTTTATGGACATTTAGAGTCTTTATGAAGCTTCATGCTACCGTGTACTGTGTGTAGCCTTATGATGTATGCATGTAGCCTAATTTAGCCTGTGCAGACCTTAGTTACGTTGCAGTCATGTTTCAGTTGTTATATGCTTACCAGTAATTGGGCCTTTGAATTCTACTATCTGTTTTTGTCTGTAAGCCTGTACTTACTGCTATTATTTTATTCTCTTTCCATAGAACCACTTTTATACACTCTCACTTTCTGTGAGCTATCATTACAGAAGAGTGTGGTGTGTTGAGCCCAATATCTGCAATAAGCCTGTTCTGAAGACATCTGACTTGTTGTTGCCGAACAGACCTTTGGTGGCTGAACATTATCCATTGACACCTAATAGCTCTCTACTAGTTCCCATTCTACGTGGTCCTCCCAGATCAGCCCCTTTAGTATTTGTCATTGTCCTTCGCTTGCCGGATATTATAAGCTACCACAGCCCAAGATGTCTCAGAGTTACACAGAGTCAAGGCGTTGGTCACCATCCACCTCATCCCGGTCTCCTCTCCCTGAACGAAGACAAGCAAACAAGCCTGAAGACACAGCATGTCACTCCCACTGCACTAGACGCAGTGACCATTGGGACGATCGGTGGTATGCTATCAGGGAGAGGTTCTAGATCCTCCGTCGCAGCACAGCTCTCCTCTCTAATCTGATGCTACTTGAGGCCAAGAAAGAGCTCAAACTGATGGTGCATAGGATAGAGCAGCTCAAGACTACACTAGCCAAACCATGCCCACAACCAACTGAATCTCCAGTGCCACAGGCTCGTACCAGCACACCACGGAGGGTCAGTGAGAAGATGCGGGGAAGGGACGGCTGTATCTACGACGAGGAGAAGATCACCACCATTGGTCACCAAAAGGGATGTCCATCCTGACCTAGTGGAGGCTGACCAGTCCTCATGTCACCTTTCTCATGCACCTTCTCGATCACTGCCAGTTGCTATGACTCATATTGAAGGGGTTGCTGCAGGCCTGCAGCTCCACACCACTCTCATCAGCATAAAGTTGCTCATCAGCGCTTTCATAAGCATAAGCCCTCGATGACGCCCTCACCTTCAGCATCAGTCGCCATCAGCCCCGGTCTCGGATCCAACCTCTGCTGTGGAGTCCCTCAGTGTTGCTAGAGCCTTCTCCAGGGCCAGAAGAGCTACCAGAGCTCATCCTGGGGCAGCACCCCACGACTGTGCTCCAGCCAACCGCAGCCATGCAGATCCAGCTTGCTCAGACCATGGAGCTCAAGTTAGTAGTGGGGCCTACTACACCCGCTCCTGCCATGGAGCCTCAGCCTTCTCCAGGGCCAGAGGAGCTAGTCCCCCACGTCAGCGACAGGAGAGCTTACCCTGGGGGAGCACCTTACCACTGTTCTCCAGCTGACACCCACTGTGGAGTCCATCACAGTGGTTCTACAGCCCTTCCAGGGATGGAGGAGCTACCACAGCTCACCTTGAGAGAACACCCTACTCCAGCCAACATATCAGAATGTCAGTCGGACCCTGCCTGGTGGGATTGACCTCATCTTACCTTCCAAGTCCAGCTTGCTACCATCCAGTGGTGTCTGCCTACCTCCACACGGACAGCTCAGGCTGGCCCGACTCTGTCAGCCCCTGCCTGTGGGACTTGCCTGTCACCACCTTGGGGGTCTCTGCTGGCCACTCATGCTAGTACCCTGCTAACTCCAGTGTCCAGAATCTCGCTACCTCCAGACCCTCTAGATCTTGCCTTGGGAGACCCTCCTGACGTCCCATTGGGGTAACCTACTGATGTCCCATTGGGGGACCCTCCTATCCATGGTGTTCAGTGTCCTGTCATAGGAGACACCTCATCCTCTGCCTTACTACATCCTCAGTCTATAGCTCCTATAGCCCCAGTAGGTCCAGAGCATCTTAGCTCTCAGTTCCCTGATTTCCTTGATCACCCAGTGCTTTCACAGTTTCCTGCTATGCTAGGCCCACTGTATCCCAGAAAGCCCAGAGTTTTCTGTCCTGATAGGCCTAACATCCCCTAGCTCACAGTCTGTAGCCCAGTCAGGCCCTAAGTCACTAGCTCAGTCAGGCCCAAAGTTATTAGCTCTGGGCACTCAGTCAGTTTCTCCTCGACCAGCTGTCCAGCTCTCTCCAGTCGTTGGGTATATTTTATCCCTCTCTATCAGGTGAGCCGCTGTCTCCTGTCCTCCTGAGATATCCACCCGTTGCTGCTGTGAGGATCCAGCTGATCTCAGCTCCTGTCCCTGGGCCCTCTCCTGCTGCTGACGTGGGGGTCTGCCGTCTGCTGTCCTGAGATCACTGTCCGTTGCTTCTGTGGAGATCCAGCTGACATCAGCTCCAATCTTGGATCCCTCACCTATCATCACTGCGGGGGCCCAGCTGAGCCCTCCCACTGTGGCCTGGCTTCCTGATCTGGGGCCTTCGTCTAATTGTCCTGCTGCGGCCTGTCCTCCTGATCCAAGGTCCTCACCTGGTCCCCCTGCCTGTGTCCGGCCTTTCCGGTGGCTGCCACCCGTTGCTGCTTTGTGGGTCCAGCCACCAAAGTATCCAGTCCCAGTGTCCTTGTTGAGCTCTACTGCTGCAGCTATGCAGTCTCCAGTCCTTAGATCCTTGTCAAGCTCTGCCGCTGGGTCTCACCTGCCCTCACTGCCGAGGTCCTCTTTTTGTCTTTTTCTGGGCAGAGGGGGTGGCCGCCATCGGATCCACCTCTGCATGCTGATGGCTCACCTTTTTCAGAACTGCAAAGCCTGCAGTGGTCTCGGCCTCATCTCACAGCCAGGTTTTGTGACCTCAAGCACCTACTTGATGGGGTGGCCAGATGCACCAAAGAACAAACCCTGTTTGGGCCAGACGCATATTGTCTACTTTTTTGACGGAGTGGCCAGACACTCAGAAAGACTGGACTTTTCCTTGTCTGGCTCCTTCACAGCTCTTCTTCCCTGTCCAGGCAGATGAACACACAGTAGTGGCCTTATATTCAGTTGTACAACTGACTATGTATCCCCCTTTTCCTTATGTCATCCCCTTTAAAATAGAGCCTTTTGTTTAGAGTTCACATTTACACAGTAGATGTGGGGGTGGCTCTGCCAGGTCTGATTTAGCAGTTTCAGCACCCCTTTTCTAGTAGTTTGTTGTACTTGCCCAACACCCCCTTATTTTCTCACCATAGTAGTACCTCCAAGTCACCCCACTTGTATCAGCCAATCACAGTCCACCATTCCCCGAGCACTAGAAGCCTTTACGGGTCCAAAAAGTTGGATCCGTTCCGAAATGGACCTGGGGCTTTCCCATCTGTACCGATATGCATAAATACCTTTTTTTATATAGAGACGCGTTACGAACAGACCTGAAGACAACTAGACCCGTTCCATATAGACCTGGTCGGATCCAGACCTGGTCCAATCCGAGTTAGAGATGCAGCAGAAAAGTCAATTTCTAAGCTATTTTAATAACCGAAACTGATAAAACGTGAGGGAGAGGAGGTAGAGAGAGGTAACACTCAACAGGGGCCGTGCTGTGTGTGCAAGCTACTGTGAGTGTGAGTGACTGACACAGGGAACAGGGAGGGAGGGAGAGACGAGAGACCGCAAACAACCAAGCCGACTCGCGCTACAGTAGACTAATAACTGCCATAACTAGGTTATTTATCATCCAATATGATTTACGTAGTACCTGTCTTGACTGCATCAAACCGGGAGAAGCTAGTTAAGCTAGCTAGCTTGTCTAATTGAAGCTGCATGCACTTTATCATCCTACACAGGTACAAACAACAACAACTCCATTCAGGTGGCTCGTCCATTAGGGCGTTAGAGGCAGCGCCCCACTTGTGATTGGTTAAAAAAAACTTTAAAGAACGAGACTACAGTATCTATCAAGCACAGATGGCGCTAAAGCAAAAAGCTAATTGTAATTAACTTGTAAATAAATCATTATAACAGTCATAGGAGCCTTGGACCTGATAAACCGGACAACTACATCCAACAACAGTCGAAGGACAGATGGAGTACACTAGCTAGACCTTTCTCAGCGCGGATCTGGAAGGACAAAAAAGAATGGCTAATTTTATTGTGTCCCCCTGTTTAACAAAGCATGATCAGGGTGTATCACAAAGCATGATCAAATTAATTAGCCAGCTACTGCAATTTTGAGAAACATTGAGAAATAGTTTGGTCGATTTTTGGTCAAATTAACCAGTTATCTACCTTTTGATAGGCAGCTAGCTAGCTAGTCAGCTCCCATGCCAACTTCTAAAGTCATATCTGACTAACTCGGAAATATAAAGTTATTTCAGAATGAACATTAACTGTCTAGCACATCATATGCTTTGTGACATCATGTTAGTTAATATCCCCAGTTAGATAATGCGTTTTCACTTATTGCATCTGTATGCTTGTTGCGTTCTCCCTGGTGCACTCGTTTCGGGAGCTGTCTGCTTGTTCTCAATAGTATAATCTAATCTGTTTAAAACAGTGGCAACATGTGCAGCAGTGGTCATTCAGTTTTTGACATGAGAAGTGAAATAGGTGTATTTATGCTGTTGTTCAAATGCACAGATCGCTTTATGTAACTTCTCAAAGAAACTACCGGTAGTTCTAAAAATTGGCATCATATATCTGTCATGCTGCTTTGTTAACAACTCCAACCATCTCGCGCCCCGGGTATTCAGCCAATCGCTGGACTTATTACTCATGTTTATTGTATTTGACCTGTGTTTTGGTGTGTGCATCAAATTGTAAGTACTGTCCAACATGTCAATGGGGTTTTAGTGCCCGTTCTACATGGTCCTCCCGGATCAGCCCCTTAGTATTTGTCAACCACAAAAATCAACAATTTGCAATAGGCCATCTCAGTCTCCGGACTTGAACCTCAAAGATCCCTCCCAATGTGTTCTCCAATCTCATAGAGACTTAAAGCATTTTTTAAATCTTTTTTTTTCAATGGACATTTCTTTGTATATGTCCATAAAAATTATGCCAACTGATTCATGATTTCAACTAGCTGAGAAACGCTGCCTGCCTGTCTGTCTCGTCCCGACTGCCGACATGTTCATTACTATGGGACAGCTGCAGATCGAATTTGAATATTGAAACAATGTTGCAAATGTTAGAGGGACAGATAGCAAGGTTTATGCAAATCTCCACTGTTGAAAAACGAAATGTTAGTCTAAAAGAAATGTGAGATAATGTCTAGAAGCTTTTTATTGTGGAGATCAAGTTTATAAATTGCCTGGTTGGGCTGATGAGACAGTGGGTTGCGCAGTCAGATGGAACAGAGTAAATAGGCTTTTTAACGTCAGATTTAGCCGGTGGTAATTTGTTGGATTGACACCGGCTGGAATGAGGTTTTAACCAATCAGCATTCTGCATTAGACCCACCCGTTGTATAAATAGGGGATAGACACTGGTTAGATAGCAACTGAATGGCCATCCATGTGAGTATCACGCTGCAAGGGAGGCTCACAATGACTGATTTCACACAGCCAGGTATACCACAGACAATATGAGCCCCCAACCTAGGGCTGGGTAATCTGATCTGGAATAATGCAATAATTTGTCATATCCAATGGTAGAGGCTCTAATGGTAGCCTACAATATAGCTGTGGCTCTCTGTCTCTGTAAGTGGATTCCTCTTTTCCTAGTGTTGCGAGCTGTTGGACAGATCACCACTGGGTGTGTGGTTTTACGCAGACTGTTTGTACTCCTCTTTGTGAGCCGTTCCTCGGACGTCAGATCACAGCTGCCCACACACACGTACACACATCAACACATGGCCAGTCCTCTACACATACACGCATGCACACACACGCATGCACAGTCACACACACATGAATGCACACACTACCTGAGGGACAGATCTCCACCCCCACAGACCCTGCGTCCGACAGTATAGGTTTAATGAGGGCTCGGCCATCTGTGTGTGTATTTGCATACAGTACCAGTCAAAAGTCTGGACACCTACTCATTCAAGGGTTTTTCTTTGTTTTTTCTACATTTTTCTACATTTTCTACATTGTAGAATAATAGTGAAGACATCAAAACCATGAAATAAAAATATGATACTGAGCTGTTTCTTTTCATGGCATGTATTGTCTCTTCGTGGCAATGTAGTACAACTACATTCAAACGCTGCAAATAAATGCAAATGAGGTCCGAGTCAACTAAGACAGGTGACAAATCCCAAATAGTGAAGATACAATCCTAAAATAAATGTTTTTAAATACAGAATGAACCCATGTTAAAAAATAACACTGGTTCAAGTATATTACTTGCCACAGTAATGGTGTGGTGTCACATATTCATCCCCACATAATTCCCTCAAATGTCATACCTTCAGTTATAGGTTTTCTGCATTACACACCATTTTAGCAATGTCAGAACAATTACATTTTCCTGCATCCTCCCCTGAAGCTGGGGTTGTATATGATTCGACTATACATCCTCCCCTGAAGCTGGGGTTGTATATGATTCCACTATACATCCTCCCCTGAAGCTGGGGTTGTATATGATTCCACTATACATCCTCCCCTGAAGCTGGGGTTGTATATGATTCCACTATACATCCTCCCCTGAAGCTGGGGTTGTATATGATTCGACTATACATCCTCCCCTGAAGCTGGGGTTGTATATGATTCGACTATACATCCTCCCCTGAAGCTGGGGTTGTATATGATTCCACTATACATCCTCCCCTGAAGCTGGGGTTGTATATGATTCGACTATACATCCTCCCCTGAAGCTGGGGTTGTATATGATTCGACTATACATCCTCCCCTGAAGCTGGGGTTGTATATGATTCCACTATACATCCTCCCCTGAAGCTGGGGTTGTATATGATTCCACTATACATCCTCCCCTGAAGCTGGGGTTATATATGATTCCACTATACATCCTCCCCTGAAGCTGGGGTTGTATATGATTCCACTATACATCCTCCCCTGAAGCTGGGGTTGTATATGATTCGACTATACATCCTCCCCTGAAGCTGGGGTTGTATATGATTCCACTATACATCCTCCCCTGAAGCTGGGGTTGTATATGATTCCACTATACATCCTCCCCTGAAGCTGGGGTTGTATATGATTCCACTATATTGGACTGTCCTCTTTAATTATTCAAAGTCAAAATTGAAAGACATGTTTTCTACTCAGGAGTCAAAAGGTGATAGTGTCAATGTAATGGAAAACTGTAAATTATACGTTCATTTTGGGTATTAACAACAATAAAATAAACATTTTAGTGCAGCGTATTTACTGTAAATTAGGATGCATTGTTCGGTAAATGTGGGCGGGGGAAGAATTTTCTAATGGTATTGTAATTCCACCCCACAGAATACGGTACCATGCCGTATCTTTGGAGCGCCAAAAACCTTTTGACCACTAGTGGGTGCATGGTATTGTTGTTTGTGGCTCATTAACATATTTTGAGACGTGCCTTTTAAGAGGCTATATTTGTTGCTTTGTGAGTGAGAATGCTGTACCAATTTAACTCCTATGTGGTTATAGTGCCCCATCAATTTGTATAGGGGACAGATTGGTGTCGCAGCAAGTCTGAAACATTTTACCATGTCCTTTTGGTCTGTTTTGCCCTGTAGTTGCTGCCAGTTTGGAAGCCTTTGTTAAAGGTCATGAACAGTCAAAATGAAATTGGATGACATTTGGATGAAACCAGATCAAAATATGATGACCAAAGTATGAAAAACTACTGTTGCTTCTACATGAATAAAGTTTGATCATAAAGTTACTGGTTCCCTCCACCATGTCAAACACTTGGATTCAGGAGCAGGATTATTAACGGGATAGAATGACATCACAGTAACTTTCATTCTAATACACCCTTGCTAACATGATATTAAGGGTGGCAGGTAGCCTAGTGGTTAACACGTTGGGCCAGTCTCTGTAAAGGTTGCTAGATCGAATCTCCAAGCTGACAAGGTATAAATCAGTTAACCCACTGTTCCTTGACCGTTATTGTAAATAAGAATTTGTCCCTAACTGACTTGCCAAGTTGAATAAAGGTCAAAATAGATATTCTCTTACCTAATTTTAAATAAGGACCGCCTTGTAGCCAACATCAGAGAAGGCGTGTTTGTGGAGGGGTGTGGTTTATGTAGCTAGATAGCTAGTCTACTGGTGCCAACATTTGACTGTAGGGTGTCAGCAAATATAATTTAAAGTTTACACTATCCATCAATGGCAAATTTACTTATATGTCCCCTTTCATCTGTGTCTGGTGTTAGCTAGTTACTGACTGCTAGGTCTTCAGCCAATGTGGAACAAAAAGGGGGGGAAGGGTGTTTCAAAACTCTGACGCAGTTGTCATGTCAACACACCCGTCATTTCTGCTGTGAACAAGAGACATGCCAAAATGGGAGTTGTATAAAAAAATCGACATCATTGGTGCAATGTCAATGTTGTTTGAGTTGCTTTGTGTATCACCAAATTTGCTTGAGATTATGTTACTGCAACACTGCATCCAAGCTTCTTGACATGGGTGTTTCAAATAGCTGTCAGTCAAGGTGAGCTCATGAATATAAGCTCCCCGCCCACTCGGCATGTATTTTCAAAATTCCTGGAAGTTAGCAGTGAGATAAAAATGTATTTTTCTACAATTTTGAGGAATTCTATCCCCAAAACATAATATGGGTGATATTTTAGTCACTCAAAAGGCTTTTTTACATGGGAATCAAAATGATGTTCAGGACATTTTAAGATTTAACTTTGTTGCAGTGTTCCCAATTTTACTCTTAAAGTGTTCAAATTAGAATCCAGCCAGAATGAGGCTATCCAACAGCCAGATTTTGTATTTGCCCACAACCTGCATTCAAATAAAATCAAATAAAATCAAATAAAATCAAATTTTATTTGTCACATACACATGGTTAGCAGATGTTAATGCGAGTGTAGCGAAATGCTTGTGCTTCTAGTTCCGACAATGCAGTAATAACCAACAAGTAATCTAACCTAACAATTCCACAACTACTACCTTATACACAAGTGTAAAGGGATAAAGAATATGTACATAAAGATATATGAATGAGTGATGGTACAGAACGGCATAGGCAAGATGCAGTAGATGGTATAGAGTACAGTATATACATATGAGATGAGTAATGTAGGGTATGTAAACATAAAGTGGCATAGTTTAAAGTGGCTAGTGATACATGTATTACATAAAGATGGCAAGATGCAGTAGATGATATAGATGATATAGAGTACAGTATATACATATACATATGAGATGAGTAATGTAGGGTATGTAAACATTATATTAAGTGGCATTGTTTAAAGTGGCTAGTGGTACATTTTTACATGTATTATTTTTACACAGAATGAGGGCTATTAGATGTCATTAAAAAACACACACAAAAAATATATTTTTTAAACCGGAACAACCATTTCAGTAAAGGTTACAATATGTCTAACTGATTGAATAAGGAAAATTGAATTTAGGAAAATTTATTTTATTGATCTTTGTGCAGCCTAATATTAATCAATGTATATGTAAAAACACAGATATTAAAAACAATCCCCTGAAAATGTACCTGCACTAGAGCATGCTGGGAAATATGACAATGATGGGCGTGGCTTTGATGAGATCGTTTTACTCTCCACTGTAAAACATCTCTGGGATTAACACCAACACTGGGGGTTCTTTTAAACTGCTTAGCGTTAATTTCGCTCTTACACTACAAATATTATACAAAAAAAATCACTGGCCAATACACAAAGAAAGCTTTTCATCACTCTTCCACACGAACAGAACAGGTTGATTATTGCAGGTTGTTTTTCAGAATTGTTTGTTTCAATACCTCTGTTTTTGCATTGGTTGATTAGTCTTATGCTTCACAAACATAAATAACATACATTTTCTAAACTAATCCAATCTCTCAGTAGTTTGACTTATTGCACCCGTTACTGAGATGGTTGTTCCAGTTTATGATTTAGGTAGTCTCAATAGTACATCTGCCCTACCCCGGCAGTCATTCTAAATTCAGGTTGCAGATGATTCAAAGTTCCAAATGTTGGATAGCCTCACTCTGGCTGGATTCCAATAGGAATTACACATTACTTTGCAAGCCAGCATAATGTGACGTGATGTGTCCTGTAAACTGGAGTTTTAGACCACTGTATTAGGGTGTAACTACACTGCAAACAAAAATGAGTTGTTAGGATATTCTCAGGGCTTTGTATCATGGTCCTGTGCAGGTTTTGTCTAATTCCACGGACGTCTCCAATGACATTCAACGGATGTTCATAGAAGGTTCTGTAATGGTCCCCTGGAGATTTTTGTCTAGTTCCCGGCACGTACCACGTACCTCGGGACATCATGTGATGGTCACAAGGCAATGTTCTCTTGGAGACTTTTGTCTTGTTTCCTCTATGTTCCTGGAATGTCATTTAGAACCAGGGTGTTTTCAAGTCGGTACATTTTTACATTTTAGTCATTTAGCAGACACTCTTATCCAGAGCGACCTACAGTGGTGAGTGCCAGTGATGTAAAGTACTTAAGTAAAAATACTTGAAAGTACTATTTTAAAAGTTATTTTGGACAACTTTTACTTCACTACATTCCTAAAGAAAATTATGTACTTTTTACCCCCTACATTTTTCCTGACACCCCAAAGTACTCATTACATTTTGAATGCTTAGCAGGACAATACAATGGTCTAATTCACACACTTTTTTAAAAGAACATCCCTGGTCATCCCTACAGCCTCTAATCTGGTGGACTCAATAAACACATTCTTCGTTTGTAAATGATGTCTGATTGTTAGAGCGTGCCCATGGCTATCCGTAAATAGATAAAAAACATGAAAATGATTATGTGGTTTGCTTAGTATAAGGACTTTGAAATTATTTATACTTTTGATACTTAAGTATATTTTATCAATTACATTTACTTTTGATACTTAAGTATATTTAAAACCAAATACTTTTAGACTTTTACTCAAGTAATATTTTACTGGGTGACTTTCACTTGAGTCATTTTCTATTCAGGTATCTTTACTTTTACTCAACTATGACAACTGTGTACTTTTTCCACCAGTGGTGAGTGCATACATTTTTCTATTTGTTCATACTGGTCCCCCATGGGAATCGAACCCACAACCCTGGCATTGCAAAAGCCATACTCTACCAAATGAGCAACATGGGACTGTGTATCAGGACGTCCCGAGAAACGCTCTACCCACCTACCTGTGCATATTCACCCTTGTTTCATTACACATCACCCATTGTTCCCATTTGCCGAGCACATCAAGGCACTGATTGGTGAACTACATTTGCGATCATGATGCCATCTATTTTGTGAAGTGCACCAGTCCGTCCTGCAGCAAAGCACCCCCACAACATGATGCTGCCACCCCCGTGTTTCACGGTTGGGATGGTGTTCTTCGGCTTGCAAGCCTCCCCCTTTTTCCTCCAAACATAACGATGGTCATTATGGCCAAACAGTTCTATTTTGTTTCATCAGACCAGAGGACATTTCTCCAAAAAGTACGATCTTTGTCCCCATGTGCAGTTGCAAACCGTAGTCTGGCATTTTTATGGCATTTTTGGAGCAGTGGCTTCTACCTTGCTGAGCGGCCTTTCATGTTATGTTGATATAGGACTCGTTTTACTGTGGAAATAGATACTTTTGTACCTGTTTCCTCCAGCATCTTAACAAGGACCTTTGGTGTTGTTCTGGGATTGATTTGCACTTTTCGCACCAAAGTACGTTCATCTCTAGGAGACAGAACGCGTCTCCTTCCTGAGTGTAATGATGGCTGTGTAGTCCCATGGTGTTTATACTTGCGTACCATTGTTTGTACAGATGATAGTGGTACCTTGCTCCCAAGGATGAACCGGACGTGTAGAGGTCTACAATTTTTTTTCTGAGGTCTTGGCTGATTGCTTGACATCATGGGAAAATCAAAAGTAAAGAGGCACTGAATTTGAAGGTAGGCCTATAGATACATACACAGGTACACCTCCAATTGACTCAAATTATGTCAATTAGTCCATCAGAAGCTTCTAAAGCCATGACATCATTTTATGGAATTTCCCAAGCTGTTTAAATGCACAGTCAACTTAGTGTATGTAAACTTCTGACCCACTGGAACTGTGATACAGTGAATTATAAGTGAAATAATCTGTCTGTTCATAATGCATAAAGTAGATGCTAACAGAAAATATGTAAATAAAGTAGAATAAATGTTTAAGTTGACTTGTACGTTCACTCAACCTAAAATGTAAGTTTAGTGAGCATACAATAAAACTTGAGAATGTATTTTGGTTTTGTAGATGCCCAAATGTTGAGCAGGTTGTTGCCTTACAATTGTACGCTGAATGAACATATTTGTTAAATGTTATTTTTTTAATTTTTACAGTGCATTCAAAAGCTGCAAATAAATGCAAATGAAGATGCACTCCTCAAATGAATGTATTTTCCACGAGTACGACTTCTCGCCAGCTGGCTGCCTGCTTGGCTGGTGTCACACATGTAACGGCGTTCTAAATCTGCCTCCTCCTCGGACGAGGAGGAGCATGGGTCGGACCAACACGCAGCGAGGTAAGTAGACATAAATGAATTTATTTGAAATACAAAGACGAATACGAAAACACTTGGAAAATTACAAAATAAGAAAACGACGTAGACGAAACCTGAACATGAACTTACATAACTACACGCAGAACTCACGGACAGGAACAGACTACATCAAACGAATGAACAGCCAAAACAGTCCCGTGTGGTGCACATACACAGACACGAAAGACACAGGAGACAATCACCCACCAACAAACAGTGTGAACAGCCAACCTATATATGGTTCTCAATCAGAGGAAAACGTCAAACACCTGTCTCTGATTGAGAACCATATAAGGCTGATTACAAGACCTAAACATAGAAACACAAAACATAGAAATGCCCACCCACACTCACGCCCTGACCGACTAACACATACAAAACAACAGAAAATAGGTCAGGAACGTGACAACACATTCATCCCCACATAATTCCTTCAAATGTCATACCTTCAATTATAGATTTTATGCATTATACACCTTGCCATTTTGTCAATGGCAAAACAATTATCTTTTTGATGACACTGTTCTCGACTGTCGTCAATTATTGGACAAGTCAAAATTGACAGACATGTTTTATACTCAAAAGATGCTAGTTAGGTCACAAAGGACAAGGAAAAAGCAGGGCTGCTCAGTGGGGTTGCCAGACAAATACTAAACACTTAATTGGATAGTTCACCCAAATTACAAAATTGCACATTGGTTTCATTACCCTGTAAGCAGTCTTTCTACAAGGTACGGTATGACAGCAAACCATGCTTTGGTTAAGTTTCCCTGGCATTGTTTCCAAATGCTAACGTTTTAGCATTTGTGGCACAAACCCCATTAAAGTCATGGGACCAACATTATCATTTGGACATGATGCGCGACAAATGCTGATATCGGTCCCATGACTTGAATGGGATTTGTATCCACACCAACATTTGTCCTATCCATTCATACCATTAGCATTACAATCATTTGCTGTGTATTTTTTTTTTCGCAACAGAAGGTGGAGATCAGTGCTGCCTGGTAAATACAGTATGTATCTACAGCTACAGTAGCCATGGCTTGTTATTTATTACAGCAATAACTTCAGCAAGTTTCACTGATTAAGTAGTTGAACTGCTCCGGTGGGATTTGAACCAGTTGCAGCATAGCCACAAATCCATGTCCCAAATCTCTAGACGAGAAAATCAGAGTTGTCCAAACCATTCATTCTTTTGTTTTGCAGGTTTTTCGCCCAGCAAATGGGATGATGTTCAGAAAACGTTGTTTTTAATAAAGGAAACACAGATGATTTGAATTGAAACACGGCACCTGCATGTCCCATTGTGTCTGCATTGGAGAGAGATGAGAGCACTTCATGAGAGATGAGTGCACGTTATGTTTTTACTCCATCTTCCTTATTGATACAGAAAATAGAGATTGTTTGGATTGAGACACTTCTGAGAGAAGGTAGCCCTTGGCAAAGAGAGGGAATTCAGCAAACTAGATTAAATGAGGTGTAGTTCTCTCTCTCTCTATGAGGATGATATGAAAAGATGCCCATAAGCTTGCGAAGCCACAATGCGTTCCCAGCATGCCTGGAGTGAGAGAAGAGTTAGCGGTGTTGGCTCATCTACGGATGTAGATGACGTCAGCACCGCTATGATGTTGATAGTGTTACCGCACTGTGATACTCCACTCCGTCACACTGCTCAAATTCTTCCTGCAGGGGAAATCACTGGCTCCCTCCCAAGAAGCCCACAGGCTGTCTCCGCTGCAAAGCTCATTAAATAGATGGCTATGTCTCATAACTCTCCCTCTCTAACCCTTTCAATTCAATTCAATTCAATTCAAGGGGCTTTATTGGCATGGGAAACATGTGTTAACATTGCCAAAGCAAGTGAGGTAGATAATACACAAAAGTGAAATAAACAATACAAATTAACAGTAAACATTACACATACAGAAGTTTCAAAACAAGAAAGACATTACAAATGTCATATTATATATATACAGTGTTGTAACAATGTACAAATGGTTAAAGCACACAAGTTAAAATAAATAAGCATAAATATGGGTTGTATTTACAATGGTGTTTGTTCTTCACTGGTTGCCCTTTTCTTGTGGCAACAGGTCACAAATCTTGCTGCTGTGATGGCACACTGTGGAATTTCACCCAGTAGATATGGGAGTTTATCAAAATTGGATTTGTTTTCAAATTCTTTGTGGATCTGTGTAATCTGAGGGAAATATGTCTCTCTAATATGGTCATACATTGGGCAGGAGGTTAGGAAGTGCAGCTCAGTTTCCACCTCATTTTGTGGGCAGTGAGCACATAGCCTGTCTTCTCTTGAGAGCCATGTCTGCCTACGGCGGCCTTTCTCAATAGCAAGGCTATGCTCACTGAGTCTGTACATAGTCAAAGCTTTCCTTAAGTTTGGGTCAGTCACAGTGGTCAGGTATTCTGCCACTGTGTACTCTCTGTTTAGGGCCAAATAGCATTCTAGTTTGCTCTGTTTTTTTGTTAATTCTTTCCAATGTGTCAAGTAATTATCTTTTTGTTTTCTCATGATTTGGTTGGGTCTAATTGTGCTGTTGTCCTGGGGCTCTGTGGGGTGTGTTTGTGTTTGTGAACAGAGCCCTAGGACCAGCTTGCTTAGGGGACTCTTCTCCAGGTTCATCTCTCTGTAGGTGATGGCTTTGTTATGGAAGGTTTGGGAATCGCTTCCTTTTAGGTGGTTGTAGAATTTAACGGCTCTTTTCTGGATTTTGATAATTAGTGGGTATCGGCCTAATTCTGCTCTGCATGCATTATTTGGTGTTCTACGTTGTACACGGAGGATATTTTTGCAGAATTCTGCATGCAGAGTCTCAATTTGGTGTTTGTCCCATTTTGTGAAATCTTGGTTGGTGAGCGGACCCCAGACCTCACAACCATAAAGGGCAATGGGCTCTATGACTGATTCAAGTATTTTTAGCCAGATCCTAATTGGTATGTTGAAATTTATGTTCCTTTTGATGGCATAGAATGCCCTTCTTGCCTTGTCTCTCAGATCGTTCACAGCTCTGTGGAAGCTACCTGTGGTGCTGATGTTTAGGCCGAGGTATGTATAGTTTTTTGTGTGCTCTAGGGCAACGGTGTCTAGATGGAATTTGTGGTCCTGGCGACTGGACCTTTTTTGGAACACCATTATTTTGGTCTTACTGAGATTTACTGTCAGGGCCCAGGTCTGACAGAATCTGTGCAGAAGATCTAGGTGCTGTTGTAGGCCCTCCTTGGTTGGTGACAGAAGCACCAGATCATCAGCAAACAGTAGACATTTGACTTCGGATTCTAGTAGGGTGAGACCGGGTGCTGCAGACTGTTCTAATGCTCGCGCCAATTCATTGATATATATGTTGAAGAGGGTGGGGCTTAAGCTGCATCCCTGTCTCACCCCACGACCCTGTGAGAAGAAATGTGTGTGTCTTTTGCCAATTTTAACCGCACACTTGTTGTTTGTGTACATGGATTTTATAATGTCGTATGTTTTACCCCCAACACCACTTTCCATCAATTTGTATAGCAGACCCTCATGCCAAATTGAGTCGAAGGCTTTTTTGAAATCAACAAAGCATGAGAAGACTTTGCCTTTGTTTTGGTTTGTTTGGTTGTCAATTAGGGTGTGTAGGGTGAATACATGGTCTGTTGTACGGTAATTTGGTAAAAAGCCAATTTGACATTTGCTCAGTACATTGTTTTCATTGAGGAAATGTACGAGTCTGCTGTTAATGATAATGCAGAGTATTTTCCCAAGGTTACTGTTGACGCATATTCCACGGTAGTTATTGGGGTCAAATTTGTCTCCACTTTTGTGGATTGGGGTGATCAGTCCTTGGTTCCAAATATTGGGGAAGATGCCAGAGCTAAGGACGATGTTAAAGAGTTTTAATATAGCCAATTGGAATTTGTTGTCTGTATATTTGATCATTTCATTAAGGATACCATCAACACCACAGGCCTTTTTGGGTTGGAGGGTTTTTATTTTGTCCTGTAACTCATTCAAGGTAATTGGAGAATCCAGTGGGTTCTGGTAGTCTTTAATAGTTGATTCTAGGATTTGTATTTGATCATGTATATGTTTTTGCTCTTTATTCTTTGTTATAGAGCCAAAAAGATTGGAGAAGTGGTTTACCCATACATCTCCATTTTGGATAGATAATTCTTCGTGTTGTTGTTTGTTTAGTGTTTTCCAATTTTCCCAGAATTGGTTAGAGTCTATGGATTCTTCAATTACATTGAGCTGATTTCTGACGTGCTGTTCCTTCTTTTTCCGTAGTGTATTTCTGTATTGTTTTAGTGATTCACCATAGTGAAGGCGTAGACTCAGGTTTTCCGGGTCTCTATGTTTTTGGTTGGACAGGTTTCTCAATTTATTTCTTAGATTTTTGCATTCTTTATCAAACCATTTGTCATTGTTGTTCATTTTCTTCGGTTTTCTATTTGAGATTTTTAGATTTGATAGGGAAGCTGAGAGGTCAAAAATACTGTTAAGATTTTCTACTGCCAAGTTTACACCTTCACTATTGCAGTGGAACGTTTTACCCAGGAAGTTGTCTAAAAGGGATTGAATTTGCTGTTGCCTAATTGTTTTTTGGTAGGTTTCCAAACTGCATTCCTTCCATCTATAGCATTTCTTAATGTTACTCAGTTCCTTTGGCTTTGATGCCTCATGATTGAGTATTGCTCTGTTCAAGTAGACTGTGATTTTGCTGTGGTCTGATAGGGGTGTCAGTGGGCTGACTGTGAACGCTCTGAGAGACTCTGGGTTGAGGTCAGTGATAAAGTAGTCTACAGTGCTACTGCCAAGAGATGAGCTATAGGTGTACCTACCATAGGAGTCCCCTCGAAGCCTACCATTGACTATGTACATACCCAGCGTGCGACAGAGCTGCAGGAGTTGTGACCCGTTTTTGTTGGTTATGTTGTCATAGTTGTGCCTAGGTGGGCATATGGGGGAGGGAATGCTGTCACCTCCAGGTAGGTGTTTGTCCCCCTGTGTGCTGAGGGTGTCAGGTTCCTGTCCAGTTCTGGCATTTAGGTCGCCACAGACTAATACATGTCCCTGGGCCTGGAAATGATTGATTTCCCCCTCCAGGATGGAGAAGCTGTCTTCATTAAAGTATGGGGATTCTAGTGGGGGGATATAGGTAGCACACAGGATGACATTTTTCTCTGTTAAGATAATTTCCTTTTGAATTTCTAGCCAAATGTAAAATGTTCCTGTTTTGATTAATTTAATGGAGTGAGTTAGGTCTGCTCTATACCAAATTAGCATTCCCCCTGAGTCCCTTCCCTGTTTCACACCTGGTAGTTTGGTGGATGGGACTACCAGCTCTCTGTAACCTAGAGGGCAACCAGTGGGTCCGTCTCCTCTATACCATGTTTCTTGCAGGATGACAATGTCTGCATTACCGATTTCTTTGGTGAAGTCCGGGTTCCTGCTCTTTAGGCCAAAGGCAGATGACCTCAGACCTTGGATATTCCAGGATGATATAGTGAAGGCTTTTTGTTCCATAAAGTGTCCAATGTTGTTGGTCCTTTCTCTCTGTCTCTCTCTCTTTCTCTCTGTCTCTCTCTCTCTGTCTCTCTCTCTTTCACCTTCAGATTTCTCTCTCTCTTTCACCTTCAGATTTTTCTCTCTCTAAGCTTCTGATTTCTCTCTCACTCTTTCTCTCTGTGTCTCTCTTTCACCTTCAGATTTCTCTCTCTCTCTCAGCTTCAGATTTCTCTCTCACTCTCTTTCTCTCTGTCTCTCTTTCATCTTCAGATTTCTCTCTCTCTTTCACCTTCAGATTTCTCTCTCTCAGCTTCAGATTTCTCTCTCATTCTCTTTCTTTCTCTCTGTATCTCTCTTTCACCTTCAGATTTCTTGCTCTCTTTCACCTTCATATTTCTCTATCTCTTTCATCTTCAGATTTCTCTCTCTCTGTCTCTCTCTTTCACCTTCAGATTTCTCTCTCTCTGTGTCTCTCTGTGTCTCTCTCTTTCATCTTCAGATGTCTTTCTCTCACTTTCTCTTCAGGTGGTTGGTGTGGGAAAAGCCTTACTGCGCTGCAATATGTTCAGGGGGCTATAGCACAATATGCTCTTTCGAGTATTTTGAGTTTTGAGAATGACACAAATATTAATTTTCACAAAGTCTGCTGCCTCAGTTTGTATGATGGCAATTTGCATATACTCCAGAATGTTGTGAAGAGTGATCAGATGAATTGCAATTAATTGCAAAGTCCCTCTTTGCCATGCAGATGAACTGAATCCCCCAAAAACATTTCCACTGCATTTCAGCCCTGCCACAAAAGGACCAGCTGACATCATGTCAGTGATTCTCTCGTTAACACAGGTGTGAGCGTTGACGAGGACAAGGCTGGAGATCACTCTGTCATGCTGATTGTGTTCGAATAACAGACTGGAAGCTTCAAAAGGAGGGTGGTGCTTAGAATCATTGTTCTTCCTCTGTCAATCATGGTTACCTGCAAGGAAACACGTGCCGTCATCATTGCTTTGCACAAAAAGGGCTTCACAGGCAAGGATATTACTGCCAGTAAGATTGCACCTAAATCAACCATTTATCGGATCATCAAGAACTTTACGTGTAGCTGTGCATTTTGTCATTGGCGACTCCATTACCCGCAGTATTAGACTTAAAACGAATCATCCAGCGATCATACACTGTTTACCAGGGGGCAGAGCTACCGACGTTAAGGCTAATCTGAAGATGGTACTGGCTAAAGCTAAAACTGGCGAGTGTAGAGAGTATAGAGATATTGTTATCCACGTCGGCACCAACGATGTTAGGATGAAACAGTCAGAGGTCACCAAGCGCAACATAGCTTCAGCCTGTAAATCAGCTAGAAAGATATGTCAGCATTGAGTAATTGTCTCTGGCCCCCTCCCAGTTAGGGGGAGTGATGAGCTCTACAGCAGAGTCTCACAACTCAATCGCTGGTTGAAAACTGTTTTCTGCCCCTCCCAAAAGATAGAATTTGTAGATAATTGGCCCTCTTTCTGGGACTCACCCACAAACAGGACCAAGTCTGGCCTGTTGAGGAGTGACGGACTCCATCCTAGCTGGAGGGGTGCTCTCATCTTATCTACCAACATAGACAGGGCTCTAACTCCTCTAGCTCCACAATGAAATAGGGTGCAGGCCAGGCTGCCAGCTTAGTGGAGTCTACCACTAGCACAGTCAGTGTAGTCAGCTCAGCTATCCCCATTGAGACCGTGTCTGTGCCTCGACCTAGGTTGGGCAAAACTAAACATGGCGGTGTTCGCCTTAGCAATCTCACTAGAATAAAGACCTCCTCCATTCCTGCCATTATTGAAAGAGATCGTGATACCTCACATCTCAAAATAGGGCTACTTAATGTTAGATCCCTCACTTCAAAGGCAGTTATAGTCAATGAACTAATCACTGATCATAATCTTGATGTGATTGGCCTGACTGAAACATGGCTTAAGCCTGATGAATTTACTGTGTTAAATAAGGCCTTACCTCCTGGTTACACTAGTGACCATATCCCCCGTGCATCCCACAAAGGCGGAGGTGTTGCTAACATTTACGATAGCAAATTTCAATTTACAAAAACAAAAACGACGTTTTCGTCTTTTGAGCTTCTAGTCATGAAATCTATGCAGCCTACTCAATCCCTTTTTATAGCTACTGTTTACAGGCCTCCTGGGCCATATACAGCATTCCTCACTGAGTTCCCTGAATTCCTATCGGACCTTGTAGTCATAGCAGATAATATTCACATTTTTGGTGATTTTAATATTCACATGGAAAAGTCCACAGACCCAGTCCAAAAGGCTTTCGGAGCCATCATTGACTCAGTGGGTTTTGTCCAACATGTCTCTGGACCTACTCACAGTCATACTCTGGACCTAGTTTTGTCCCATGGAATAAATGTTGTGGATCTTAATGTTT
Source organism: Salvelinus alpinus (assembly GCF_045679555.1). Lineage (NCBI taxonomy): Eukaryota > Metazoa > Chordata > Actinopteri > Salmoniformes > Salmonidae > Salvelinus > Salvelinus alpinus. Next base: position 35,022,695 of record NC_092108.1, read on the forward strand.
TTCCTCATATTCCTGGACTATCGGACCACCATTTTATTACGTTTGTAATCGCAACAAATAATCTGCTCAGACCCCAACCAAGGAGCATCAAAGTCGTGCTATAAACTCTCAGACAACCCAAAGATTACTTGATGCCCTTCCAGACTCCCTCTGCCTACCCAAGGACGTCAGAGGACAAAAATCAGTTAACCGCCTAACTGAGGAACTCAATTTAACCTTGCACAATACCCTAGATACAGTTGCACCCCTAAAAACTAAAAACATTTGTCATAAGAAACTAGCTCCCTGGTATACAGAAAATACCCGAGCTCTGAAGCAAGCTTCCAGAAAATTGTAACGGAAATGGCGCCACACCAAACTGGAAGTCTTCCGACTAGCCTGGAAAGACAGTACCGTGCAGTATCGAAGAGCACTCACTGCTGCTCGATCATTCTATGTTTCCAACTTAATTGAGGAAAATAAGAACAATCCTAAATAAATTTTTGATACTGTCGCAAAGCTAACTAAAATGCAGCATTCCCCAAGAGAGGATGGCTTTCACTTCAGCAGTAATAAATTCATGAACTTCTTTGAGGAAAAGATCATGATCATTAGAAAGCAAATTACAGACTCCTCTTTAAATCTGCGTATTCCTCCAAAGCTCAGTTGTCCTGAGTCTGCACAACTCTGCCAGGACCTAGGATCAAGGGAGACACTCAAGTGTTTTAGTACTATATCTCTTGACACAATGATGAAAATAATCATAGCCTCTAAACCTTCAAGCTGCATACTGGACCCTATTCCAACTAAACTACTGAAAGAGGTGCTTCCTGTGCTTGGCCCTCCTACGTTGAACATAATAAACGTCTCTCTATCCACCGGATGTGTACCAAACTCACTTAAAGTGGCAGTAATAAAGCCTCTCTTGAAAAAGCCAAACCTTGACCCAGAAAATATAAAAAACTCACTGCCTTCCTGAAGACAAGCAATGTATACGAAATGCTTCAGTCTGGTTTTAGACCCCATCATAGCACTGAGACTGCACTTGTGAAAGTGGTAAATTACCTTTTAATGGCGTCAGACCGAGGCTCTGCATCGGTCCTCGTGCTCCCAGACCTTAGTGCTGCTTTTGATACCATCGATCACCACATTCTTTTGGAGAGATTGGAAACCCAAATTGGTCTACACGGACAAGTTCTGGCCTGGTTTAGATCTTATCTGTCGGAAAGATATCAGTTTGTCTCTGTGAATGGTTTGTCCTCTGACAAATCAACTGTAAATTTCGGTGTTCCTCAAGGTTCCGTTTTAGGACCACTATTGTTTTCACTATATATTTTACCTCTTGGGGAAGTCATTCGAAAACATAATGTTAACTTTCACTGCTATGCGGATGACACACAGCTGTACATTTCAATGAAACATCATCTACAAGGCTATGCTAGGTAAAGTGCCGCCTTATCTCAGTTCACTGGTCACGATGGCTACACCCACCCGTAGCACGCGCTCCAGCAGGTGTATCTCACTGATCATCCCTAAAGCCAAAACCTCATTTGGACGCCTTTCCTTCCAGTTCTCTGCTGCCTGCGACTGGAACGAATTGCAAAAATCTCTGAAGTTGGAGACTTTTATCTCCCTCAACAACTTTAAAAATCTGCTATCCGAGCAGCTAACCGATCGCTGCAGCTGTACATAGTCCATCTGTAAACTACCCACCCAATTTTACCTACCTCACCCCCCATACTGCTTTTATTTATTTACTTTTCTGCTCTTTTGCACACCAGTATCTCTTCTTGCACATGATCATCTGATGATTTATCACTCCAGTGTTAATCTGCTAAATTGTAATTATTCGATTTATTGCCTACCTCATGCCTTTTGCACACATTGTATATAGATTCTCTTTTTTTTCTACCGTGTTATTGACTTGTTTATTGTTTACTCCATGTGTAACTCTGTGTTGTTGTCTGTTCACACTGCTATGCTTTATCTTGGCCAGGTCGCAGTTGCAAATGAGAACTTGTTCTCAACTAGCCTACCTGGTTAAATAAAGGTGAAATAAAAAAAATGGTGAAGCCCCAAAATTGCCCTCGCTAGAAGCCTGTGTTTCAGACATAAGGAAGTGGATGGCTGCAAACGTTCTACTTTTAAACTCCGACAAAACAGAGATGCTTGTTCTAGGTCCCAAGAAACAAAGAGATCTTCTGTTGAATCTGACAATTAATCTTGATGGTTGTACAGTCGTCTCAAATAAAACTGTGAAGGACCTCGGCGTTACTCTGGACCCTGATTGCTCTTTTGACGAACATATCAAGACTGTTTCAAGGACAGCTTTTTTCCATCTACGTAACATTGCAAAAATCAGAAACTTTCTGTCCAAAAATGATGCAGAAAAATGTATCCATGCTTTTGTTACTTCTAGGTTAGACTACTGCTTTCCGGCTACCCGGATAAAGCGCTAAATAAACTTCAGTTAGTGCTAAATACGGCTGCTAGAATCCTGAATAGAACCAAAAAATGTGATCATATTACTCCAGTGCTAGCCTCCCTACACTGGCTTCCTGTTAAGGCAAGGGCTGATTTCAAGGTTTTACTGCTAACCTACAAAGCATTACATGGGCTTGCTCCTACCTATCTTTCCGATTTGGTCCTGCCGTACATACCTACACGTACGCTACGGTCACAAGACGCAGGCCTCCTAATTGTCCCTAGAATTTCTAAGCAAACAGCTGGAGGCAGGGCTTTCTCCTGTAGAGCTCCATTTTTATGGAATGGTCTGCCTACCCATGTGAGAGACGTAGACTCGGTCTCAACCTTTAAGTCTTTACTGAAGACTCATCTCTTCAGTAGGTCATATGATTGAGTGTAGTCTGGCCCAGGAGTGTGAAGGTGAACGGAAAGGCTCTGGAGCAGGCGTGCGTCACTTGAGTGGGTTGAGTCCCTGACGTGATCTTCCTGTCTGGGTTGGCGCCCCCCCCCTTGGTTGTACCGTGGCGGAGATCTTTGTGGGCTATACTCGGCCTTGTCTCAGGATGGTAAGTTGGTGGTTGAAGATATCCCTCTAGTGGTGTGGGGGCTGTGCTTTGGAAAAGTAGGTGGGGTTATATCCTGCCTGTTTGGCCCTGTCTGGGGGTATCATCGGATGGGGCCACAGTGTCTCCTGACCCCTCCTGTCTCAGCCTCCAGTATTTATGCTGCAGTAGTTTGTTTCAGGGGGCTAGGGTCAGTCTGTTATATCTGGAGTACTTCTCCTGTCTTATCCGGTGTCCTGTGTGAATTTAAGTATGCTCTCTAATTCTCTCTTTCTTTCTTTCTCTCTCTCGGAGGACCTGAGCCCTAGGACCATGCCTCAGGACTACCTGGCATGATGACTCCTTGCTGTCCCCAGTCCACCTGGCCGTGCTGCTGCTGCAGTTTCAACTGTTCTGCCTGCGGCTATGGAACCCTGACCTGTTCACCGGACGTGCTACCTGTCCCAGACTTGCTGTTTTCAACTCTCTAGAGACAGCAGGAGAGGTAGAGATACTCGTAATGATCGGCTATGAAAAGCCAACTGACATTTACTCCTGAGGTGCTGACTTGTTGCACCCTCGACGACTACTGTGATTATTATTATTTGACCATGCTGGTCATTTATGAACATTTGAACATCTTAGCCATGTTCTGTTATAATCTCCACCCGGGCACAGCCAGAAGAGGACAGGCCACCCCTCATAGCTTGGTTCCTCTCTAGGTTTCTTATTAGGTTTTGGCCTTTCTAGGGAGTTTTTCCTAGCCACTGTGCTTCTACACCTGCATTGCTTGCTGTTTGAGGTTTTAGGCTGGGTTTCTGTACAGCACTTTGAGATATCAGCTGATGTAAGAAGGGCTATATAAATCAATTTGATTTGATTTGATTCAAGGAGAGCGGTTCAATTGTTGTGAAGAAGGCTTTAGGGCGCCCAAGAAAGTCCAGCAAGCGCCAGGACCGTCTCCTAAAGTTGATTCAGCTGCAGGATCGGGGCACCACCAGTACAGAGCTTGCTCAGGAATGGCAGCAGGCAGGTGTGAGAGCATCTGCATGCACAGTGAGTCAAAGACTTTTGGAGGATGGCCTAGTGTCAAGAAGGGCAGCAAAGAAGCCACTTCTCTCCAGGAAAAACATCAGGGACAGACTGATATTCTGCAAAAGGTACAGGGATTGGACTGCTAAGGACTGGGGTAAAGTCATTTTCTCTGATGAATCCCCTTTCCGATTGTTTGGGGCATCTGGAAAAAAGCTTGGAGAAGACAAGGTAAGCGCTACCATCAGTCCTGTGTCGTGCCAACATTAAAGCATCCAGAGACCATTCATGTGTGGGGTTACAATTTTGCCTAAGAACACAGCCATGAATAAAGAATGGTACCAACACATCCTCCGAGAGCTACTTCTCCCAACCATCCAGGAACAGTTTGGTGACAAACAATGCCTTTTCCAGCATGATGGAGCCCCTTGCCATAAGGCAAAAGTGATAACTAAGTGGCTCGGGGAACAAAACATCGATATTTTGGGTCCATGGCCAGGAAACTCCCCAGACCTTAATCCCATTGAGAACTTGTGGTCAATCCTCAAGAGGCAGGTGGAGAAACAAAAACACACAAATTATGACAAACTCCAAGCATTGATTATGCAAGAATGGGCTGCCATCAGTCAGGATGTGGCCCAGAAGTTAATTGACAGCATGCCAGGGCGGATTGCAGAGGTCTTGAAAAAGAAGGGTCAACACTGCAAATATTGACTCTTTGAATCAACTTCATGTAATTGTCAATAAAAGCCTTTGACACGTATGAAATGCTTGTAATTATACTTCAGTATCCCATAGTAACATCTGACAAAAATATCTAAAGACACTGAAGCAGCAAACTTTGTGAAAATGAATATTTGTGTCATTCTCAAAACTTTTTTGGGACTGTAGAGGAAGAATATGCATGCTTACTGTGATAAAGTCAGCTAGATGTGTGGAGGGATAGCGATGAGGCTGAACATTTTATTTTACCTTTATTTAACTAGCCAAGTCAGTTTAAAACAAGTTCTTCTGTACAATGACAGCCTAGGAACAGTGGGTTAACTGCCTTATTCAGAACGACAGATTTGTACTTTGTCAGCTCGGGGATTCGATCTAGTAACCTTTCAGTTATTGGCAAAACGCTCAAACCACTAGGCTACCTGCCGCCCTAACATACACAGTGTGTGGACCGTGTGATGGACCACTGCATGCTTGGTGATACATGTATAATGTGATTGATGGCATGTCAGATAGATATGACTCTAATTCTATGTGTTGCATGGCTACCATGTGGATGTCACAGGCTGAATTTATACTGTATTGTTTATGCCCTTATAACCTAGCAACTGTGTTTTTAGGATGGTTGGTCATCCCACACACTTCACCATCTCTCTGCATGCTTACCTCCTCATCTGACCTGCACCTCAGTAAATCTAGTAACTCCTCTGACTGCCTAACACCGGTTCAACTGTTAAAGATAAAATAAAGAAAATGTTATTGTCCATTAACATTTTTATAAAAGGGACATGAATTGATGAAATAGTGTTTTCCCCTCAATCTACACACAATACCCCATAATGACGAAGCAAAAATAGGTTTTTAGAAATGTTTGCTAATTTATAAAATAAAAAAAATACTACATTTACATAATTATTCAGATCCTTTACTCAGTAATTTGTTGAAGCACCTTTGGCAGCGATTACAGCATTGAGTCTTCTTGGGTATGAGTCTTCTACAAGCTTGGCATAACTGTATTTGGGGAGTTTTTCCAATTCTTCTCTGCAGATCAGGTTGGATGAGGAGCGTCACTGCACAGCTATTTTCAGGTCTCTCCAGAGATGTTAGATCGGGTTCAAGTCTGGGCCACTCAAGGACATTCAGAGACTTGTCCCGAAACCACTCCTGCATTGTCTTGGCTGTGTGCTTAGGGTCGTTGTCCTGTTGGAAGGGGAACCTTGACCCCAGTCTGAGGTCCTGAGCGTTCTGGAGCAGGTTTTCATCAAGGATCTCTCTGTACTTTGTTAATCTTTCCCTTGAATCTGACTAGTCTCCCAGTCCCTGCCGCTGAAAAACATCCCCACAGCATGATGCTGCCACCACCATGCTTCACTGTAGGGATGGTGCCAGGTTTCCTCCAGATGTGATGCTTGGAATTCAGGCCAAAGAGTTCAATCTTGGTTTCATCAGACCAGATAATCTTGTTTCTCGTGGTCTGAGAGTCCTTTCGGTGCCTTTTGGCAAACTCCAAGTGGGCTGTCATGTGCCTTTTACAGAGGAATGGTTTCCGTCTGGCCACTCTTCCATAAAGGCCTGATTGGTGGAGTGCTGTAGAGATGGATGTCCTTCTGGAAAGTTCTCTCATATCCACAGAGGAACTCTGGAGCTCTGTCAGATTGACCATCAGGTTCTTGGTCACCTCCCTGACCAAGGCCCTTCTCCCCCGATTGCTCAGTTTGGATGGGCAGCCAGCTCTAGGAAGAGTCTGGGGGTTCCAAACTTCTTCCATTTAAGAATGAAGGCCACTGTGTTCTTGGGGACCTTCAATGCTGCAGACATTTTTTTGCTACCCATTCCCAGATCTATGCCTCGACACAATCCTGTCTCGGAGCTCTATGGACAATTCCTGGTTTTTGCTCTGACATGCACTGTCAACTATGGGACCTTATATAGACAGTTGTGTGCCTTTCCAAATCATGTCCAATCATTTGAATTGGGGTACAGGACGGGCTACCAGGACGTGTACTTCGAGCATGCGCTGACCAACTGGCAGGTGTCTTCACTGACATTTTTAACCTCTCCCTGTGAGTCTGTAATACCAACATGTTTCAAGCAGACCACCATAGTCCCTGTGCCCAAGAACCTTAAGGTAACCTACCTAAATGACTACCGACCCATAGCACTCACGTCTGTAGCCATGAAGTGCTTTGAAAGGCTGGTAATGGCTCACATCAACACCATCATTCCAGAAACCCTAGACCCACTCCAATTTGCATACTGTCCCAACAGATCCACAGATGATGCAGTCTCTACTGCACTCCACACTGCCCTTTCACACTTGGACAAAAGGAACACCTATATGAGAATGCTGTTCATTGACTACAGCTCAGCGTTCAACACCATAGTGCCTCAAAACTCACCAATAAGCTAAGGACCCTGGGACTAAACACTTCCCTCTGCAACTGGATCCTGGACTTCCTGATGGGTCGCCCCTTAGGTGGTAACAACACAATCCGCCAAGCTGATCCTCAACACAGGGGCTCCTCAGGGGTGCATGTTCAGTCCCCTCCTGTACTCCCTGTTCATTCATGACTGCACGGCCAGGCACGACTCCAACACCATTAAGTTTGCTGATGACACAACAGTGGTAGTCCTGATCACCGACAACGATGAGACAGTCTATAGGGAGGAGGTCCGAGACCTGACCATGTGGTGCAAGGACAACAACCTTCCCTCAACATGATCAAGACAAAGGAGATGATTGTGGACTACTGGAAAAGGAGGACCGAGCATGCCCCCATTCTCACCGACTGGGCTGTAGTGGAGCAGGTGGAGAGCTTCAAGTTCCTTGGCGTCCACATCACCAACAAACTAACATGGTCCAAACATACCAAGACAGTGACAGCAGCCTTGTGAATGTTGACCTGTTTAAAGGTCTTACCACATTGACTGCGGAGAGCGTGATCACACAAATTTAGAGATGAACATTCAGAGACTTGTCCCGAAGCCACTCCTGCATTGTCTTGGCTGTGTGCTTAGGAACGGTGTCCTGTTGGAAGGTGAACCTTCGCCCCAGTCTGAGATCCTGAGCGCTCTGCAGCAGGTTTTCATCAAGGATCTCGCTGTACTTTGCTCCATTCATGTTTCCCGCGATACTGACTAGTCTCCCAGTCCCTGAAAAACATCCCCACAGCATGATGCTGCCACCACCACGCTTCACCGTAGGGATGGTGCCAGGTTTCCTCCAGACGTGGCGCTTGGCATTCCGGCCAAAGACTTCAGTCTTGGTTTCATCAGACCAAAGAATCTTGTTTCTCATGGTCTGAGAATCTATAGGTGCCTTTTGGCAAACTCCAAGCGGGCTGTCATGTGCCTTTTACAGAGGAGTGGCTTCCGTCTGGCCACTCTACCATAAAGAACTGATTGGTGGAGTGCTGCAGAGATTTTTATCTTTCTGGAAGTTTCTTCCATCTTCACAGAGGAACTCTGGAGCCCCGTCAGAGTGACCATCGGTTTATTGGTCACCTCTCTGACCAAGGCCCTTCTCCCCCGACTGCTCAGTTTGGCCAGACGGTCAGCTCTAGGAAGAGTCTTTTTTTTTTGCTCTGACATGCACTGTCAGCTGTGGGACCTTATATGGACAGGTGTGTGCCTTTCCAAATCATGTCCAATCAATTGAATTTACCGGAGGTGGACTCCAATCAAGTTGCAGAAACATCTCAAAGATGATCAATGGAAACAGGATGCACCTGAGCTCAAATTCGAGTCTCCTAGTAAAGGGTCTGAATATTTATGAAAATAAATATTTCTGTTTTTTATTTTTAATACATTTGCAAAAATGTCTAAAAACCTGTTTTCTCTTTGTCATTATCGGGTATTGTGTGTAGATTGATGATATATTGTTTAATGTAATCCATTTTAGAATAAGGCTGTATTGTAACAAAATGTGGAAAAAGTCAAGGGGTCTGAATACTTTCCGAATGCACTGTATATAGTATGTATACACTGGAAGTAGACTCTTACGTGTTGTTGTCCATTAGTTTACTCCAATTAGGGGAGCGGTGGTAGGGTTAGGGGGAAAAAAGAATGGAAAAAATATATGGGGGATTGGAAATGATGCCGACAATTACATTGAGGGAAACCACAATCTATCTGCAATATTAAAGCTGATCTACCCCCTAAAAAACACACAAAAAAAACACAACAATGCAGTGATAGTAATAATGACTTAGGTAATAATAGAAAATAGAATAAACAAATATATAATAATACAGGTCAGTGCCTTATTCAATATATAGGGGTACTGGAGTGGTATACATACATTATTACATTTCTTTATACATTTAAAGGAAGTAGGAATATATAAATACCTATGGTATACTAATGGTAATGTATACATGTAAACAGGAGTAATAGTGACCAGAAGCAGGATAAATAGATAGACACTAATGGTTATGGAAATCAATAATGAATGAACAGCAGCGTAATGGTAATAATACATCAAATCAATTATCATTATAGCAGTAGCGTAGGTGTCAGGGTGGGTGTGTGTGTGTGTGTGGGGGGGGTAAGTGTGTGGTGTCAGTAATGAGTGTGTGAGTGAGGGTGAAGGTGTGTTTTCTGTTTGTACTTATTTGATTTTGGAGACCTACAGAGTGATATAAAATCTAAGCTCGGTGCCCTCCGTGTTACTGTCATGAAGATATTTTTATCAAGCGGTGCAATACTCAGCTTGTCAATAATATCTGGGTAATTTAGTACCACTACACAGAATAGTACCACTACACCGTATTTTTGGAGCGCCAAAAACCTTTTGAACGCTAGTTGGCGTATGATATTGTTGTTTCTGGCTCATTAACATATTTTGAGGTGTGCCTTGTGTTGGAGCAAACCATTAAGGAGAGCTGAGCATTAAATATAAATAGGTCTAGTTGCCAGGCTGAAGTAGCAAGGACATGCACATTAAAGAGAAGATGACACCCAGGCCATATGACACCCAGGCTATACTCTATTTTTGAAAGAGTACATTAACCAAGACCATACGTACATTTATGACAGCTGGACGTACTATGGTCAGCAGGATACAGGAAGAAAGATGGAAGCAAGATAACTGATGACTAACACGTAAAACATAAGCATGCAATGCATAGATTATTTTTAGGACGTGAAAAGGGTTCTACCATCATTATAACCTAACCAAAAGCAGATATGGGCGTTAGTGGGCGTGAACAAGCAAGCTCTGAGATGGAAAGATTAATGATGGAGAAAAGTCAAGGGAAGCTATTTTCATATAGAGGGAGGGGACTCTATAGGTAACGGATGTGAAATGGCTAGCTATTTAGCGGTGGTGCGCGCTAATAGCGTTTCAATCGGTTACGTCACTCTCTTTGAGACCTTGAAGTAGTGGTTCCCCTTGTACTGCAAGGGCCGTGGCTTTTGTGGAGCGATGGGTAACGACGCTTCGTGGGTGTCAGTTGTTGATGTGCGCAGAGGGTCCCTGGTTCGCGCCCGGGTCGGGGCGAGGGGACGGACTAAAGTTAAACTGTTACATATACGTTATGCAAAGACAGAATCCTATAAAGGCAGGACTCTGTAATATGAGAATTTAGTCTCTTTCCATGGAGGGGCTCGGCGCTGTTATAGGGTCCTTCCATGGAAGGGCTCAGTTTTGCTACTTTGTATTAAAGTGTATATTGAATTCACAAGTTCTTGTAAGAGTGTTATATTTCTGAGACGATTCTCCACGACACTTGTAAGAGGCAAAGTTTGTTGCACCCGTTAGTGAGAGTGCTGTACCGATTTAACTGAAATGCGGTTGTAGTTCACAACAATTTCAGTGTACAATTTTACATTTAATTTACATTTTGTTCATTTAGTAGATGCTCTTATCTAGAGCAACTTAGAGTCAGTGCTTTAAACTAAGGTAGATATAGAAGAACAGTCATAGCAAGTAAAATGATTGTTACCCTTACTGAGAATGTTGTTGTAGTTAAGTGGGATACTTGCAAGTTTAGATTTGTATAAATACAAAGTACATTTATTCTAATTAAACTGTTATAAAATACTTAAATTGTTCTTCAGGACAATGAAATAGAAGTTACAAAATAGGTATTAAAGTGCTTATGTCAAATGCATGTAACAGAAAGTGGCCATCGTTGGCACTAGCTGCCTGCACTGTAGATCTTTACCTAACCACAGCATTTTACTAACCACTGTGCTTCCAGTAATGCATTGTACATTCTAGAATACAGCATGTTGCTGTAGGCAGGTGTTACGGTATTATGCTGTAAATTTGTGTTTTAGTAAAGGTCCTGTAAATCTACAGTAATTTACTGTCTTCTGTGCTGACATTTTTTACAGTGTTGTGTAGGCTCTGCCTGTCTCTTGATGAGTATAGTCTCTTGTACATACATTAGGCTATATATATATATTACTATATATTTCGTGACAGACTGTTAACCTAAATGTTAATATAAACTCAGCAAAAAAAGAAACGTTGTCATTGTTGTCATTGCAGGCAATCTCAACGCTGTGCGTTACAGGGACGACATCCTCCTTCCTCATGTGGTACCCTTCCTGCAGGCTCATCCTGACCTGACCCTCGACCATGACAATGCCACCAGCAATACTGCTCGTTCTGTGCGCGATTTCCTGGCAGACAGGAATGTCAGTGTTCTGCCATGGCCAGCGAAGAGCCCGGATCTCAATCCCATTGAGCATGTCTGGGACCTGTTGGATCAGAGGGTGAGGGCTAGGGCCATTCCCCCCAGAAATGTCCGGGAATTGCAGGTGCCTTGGTTGAAGAGTGGGGTAACATCTCACAGCAAGAACTGGCAAATCTGGTGCAGTCCATGAGGAGGAGATGCACTGTAGTACTTAATGCAGCTGGTGGCCACACCAGATACTGACTGTTACTTTTTATTTTGACCCCCCCCCTTTGTTAAGGGACACATTATTCTGTTTCTGTTAGTCACATGTCTGTGGAACTTGTTTAGTTTATGTCTCAGTTGTTGAATCTTGTTATGTTCATACAAATATTTACACATGTTAAGTTTGCTGAAAATAAACGCAGTTGACTGTGAGAGGACGTTTCTTTTTTTGCTGAGTTTATATCAGTGTTACTTGATGAGCAGATATATTTCTGAAAGCATGACCCACTTCATCCCAGAAATCCCATAAACTGAAATGTTACCTTATCCATGTGTTGTTGGTGGATGGAATATTGTTTGTATGTACTATATCGGTGCTGGGCTGTTAATAAATAAATAAATGTTATGCACCAGTGTATCTCTACCCCCAGTCTGTTGAATGCTGCTAGCCAGCCAGTCTATCAGCTATTTAGCAATTTCAAGAGCCAGTCATGACTCATAGGAAAACGCTCGGTGGTAGTTCCTGGTCTCTAAAGTATTAAAACCACCTAGAGTTGATTGAGCCAGGGCCGGATTAATAAATCATATGCCCTGGGGCTTTGTTATTTTTATAGGTCCCCCCACCCAATTCGATGAAAAGAAAGAAAAAGACCCTTTATAATAAAGCCATAATAACATTTGTTACAGTATGTGGCATGGGCTACAGATGAGCAGAGGCATTTTAAGGATTTCCACACACGGGGAACATTTGATAGCAGGGTCCGATTTATTATAATTTTGTTGTTAAATGCATTTCATGCAATTCTACATCATTTACATGATGAAGACATTAGATTAATCTTTTTTAATACCACACAAATTACCAAATTGAGTGGTTACTCTGACACTGACCAACAGAACAATCTGGTCTTGAATTCAAACAAACAATAGCCCAGGCCAATAAGGTGACACAGATTGTACAATATATATATATTGTACAATCTAAATATATATATACAATGAACAAAAATATAAATGCAACATGCACCAAATTCAAAGATTTTACTGAGTTACAGTTCATATAAGGAAATCAGTCAATTGAAATACATTAATTAGGCCCTAATCTATGGATTTCACATGACTGGTAATATAGATATGCATCTGTTGGTCACAGGTACCTTAAAAAAAATAGGCCTCAGGATCTCATCACGGTATCTCTGTGCATTCAAATTGCCACCAATAAAATGCAATTGTGTTCATTGTCCGTAGCTTATGCCTTCCCATACCATAACCCCACCACGGGGCACTCGTTGACATCAGAAAACCGTTCGCCCACAGAACGCCATAAACGTGCTTTGCGGTTGTGAGGCCGGTTGAACGTACTGCCAAATTCTCTAAAACAACATTGGAGGTGGCTTATGGTAGAGAAATTGACATTCAATTCTCTGGCAACAGCTCTGATGGACATTCCTGCTGTTAGCATGCCAATTGCACTCTCCCTCAAAACGTGAGACATTTTTGGCATGGTGTTTTGTGACAAACAGATTTTAGAGTGACCTTTTATTGTCCCCAGCACAAGGCGCACCTGTGTAATCATGCTGTTAAATCGTCTTCTTGATATGCCACATCTATCAGGTGGATGGATTATCTTGGCAAAGGAGAATTGCTCACAACAGGTATGTAACCAAATGTGTGCACAAAATATGAGAGAAATAAGATGCATGTATGAAATATTTCAGGGATCTTTTATTTCAGCTCATGATACATGGGACCAACACTTTACATATTATGATTATATTTTTGTTCAGTGTATATATCCTGTATATATTATAGGCTACAGTAGGCTATAAAATGTCTAGTGGCACACTGACTCCGCTAATGATGAAGATAAAGCCATATGCTACTACTCACGGTGATGGCTGATACACTAGTCTTGGAATTAGGTCTCAAGGTGACCTACTTTGAAAACAGTGCTGCTGTTCATTAAAAAAAATGGGAGTTGTTGAGAGAATCTTTTTCATATTGGTTCTACAGACAGATTAGTCTTCTATTTTTTGCAATAGGCATTTGCTTTCCAAACGGTGTTTTTCCCACAACTGTACTTTGACATTTTAAAAATGCAATTAGACAGCTGCAACCAACCATAAAAATATAATCCATAGATGGCAGTTCCCTTTCAAGTCAGGACTGGCAGCCATTGCTAGTGTACCCTTGAGTTTAATAGTCAAGTTGGCAGGGTAAGAGGTTCCAAGGCTCTTCTACAGACTATATGCCTATGGCCACAACGGTACAAGCTGTATATTTGGTGCACATGCTGGCCAAATTGCAGCCTTCCCAACTGTAGGCAACTACCAAAATAAAGGAAACACTTGATTAAATGAGGGATACAAATAATATGTCTTGGTGTGTGGTGCAATTTCCTGCCAAGGTCCACTTGTAAAATCTATGCCGCATGGCGCATCTATGGCGCATTGAAGCTGTTCTGGCAGCTCGTGGTGGCCAAACACCCATTTAAGACACTATGTTGGTGTTTCCTTTATTTTGCCAGGTATGTGCTTGTGATAACATTTAATCCACAGTTATTTTTGAGAAACTATTGATCCTCTGTGGTTAAAGCATTAAAAAAAGCCCCTGACTCATAATTATTTATTATGCAGTTACATGTTTTATTGATCAGTTACCGGGGGTACGAGGCAGCCTCCCCCCAGTTACCCAAGTGTGTTTCCTACACTCATCCAGTGTTTATATAGGTCCACTCTTATCAGTGTTTATTTAACTCTTTTTGTGGAGTTAATATTGAAACACTGAGTGTTAAGATAACACTTCAGGTGTTGTTCAAATGACCCATGGGAGTGTTTTTTCAACACTCTCAGTATTAAGCAGCAACACCTTTCCGTGTTGAGGATCAACTCAAGAGAATGCATCCTGTAGCTGAATTGACGCCAGGATGTGCTAAATATTCACACTAGGAAAACATTTTTTGTCTGGTTCTCTCCCACTCAAATCAAGCCTGCAAGTTGTAGGTGAGTTAAACAGGAGCAATACAGGATTCGTTACAAGAGTAGTGACTGTTTCGTTTCATTTACTTAGGCCACAAACAGAGAGCGCATTAGAATGGAATCAGTGCATCACAGGCGCATCAGAAGGAACTCAGTGCATCCACAGGCGCATCAGAATGAACTCAGTGCATCACAGGCACATCAGAATGGAATCAGTGCATCACAGGCGCATTAGAATGGACTCAGTGCATCACAGGCGCATCAGAATGAACTCAGTGCATCACAGGCGCATCAGAATGAACTCAGTGCATCACAGGCGCAACAGAATGAAATTATTGCATTGCAGCCACCTCAGTATATGTACTATATGAAAACAAGAGTATTTGTAGAGTTGCTATTTAACCCAAGTGGAAGTCCTTCTAAGACTAGGTATGCACTTTTCTTGACAAAATTGACAATAATCTGACTATTACTCAATCAGGGAAAACGCTTTCAACGGTCCATACTCAGTATGTTGCAATGGTGACGTCTCCCAGTGATGGCATATAGCAAATTGGCAAGGGACTTAGTAATGTTCTTGAAGTTTTTGAGGGTGTTCTTTAAGATTTTGTGCTTTGCCTCAAACCTCATGCTCCACATATGTAATAAAGGACCAATTTGTCTTATGCATGCTGCGTAATGTATCATAAAGTGATGTTTGGGTATTATGTTTTTATGTAGGTACAACTGTTTGAAAGTGTGTGATGTTCAATTATCAAATGTTTCAGATGCACAGTCATGCCCTGGCTAAGAAACGGGGCAAAGAACAATGTAGATTATTTGCAGTAAGATGAGCAGCGAATTGCAGTTCTCATTTCCAGGTGGAGCAACATCACCCAAAATCAAGGGAATGTTTCTCACAAGACAGCGTTTGAATATAATTAATTGCTATTTACGCGCAATGCCGTCGGGGGTACGCCAAATGAAAATATGATTCACATTAAAGTAAAATAAACGTTTATTTTATTTTATATTTTCAACAAAAAAAATCTCACATTTTCAAACAGTCCATTTATATTTTCCAACGGGGCTATACATTTGGGTGAGTTTTTTTTCTCACCTGAGTAGCCTCGTTTCCCTGCCAAAAATAAAATTCAACCATCTAGTGTTCAGCGAAATAACAACACAATGTCAAATACAGGTAGCCTAGTCAAATAATTAACATCCAATCACATTAACCGTTACTCTCTCATGGGAATTACACTAACGTATGTAACCAAACGTTAAAAAAAAGTAATGCCTGCGTCCACAGAGACACAAACCAGCTCTACTCGTAGTACTGCTACTACCAGCAGTAATACACCTGCACCTGTCAATGACACAAATTGTTCTGCTTCCATGAGCACATCCATTGCTAGCATCAATAATTCTACATTTGTTGTTAGCCCAGCTAGCATGGACACTGACAGTTGTGAATCTGATGCAGCCGAAGAGCTACTGTCCCCTTACCCAAGAAAGCACCGAACAGATGTGGACGTTGGACCATCAAAAATGCACAAATATGATGAGAACTACATTGATTTGGGGTTCACTTATATTGGGAGTAGTGCCTTTCCTCAGCCATAGTGTGTTATATGTGCAAAAGTACTATCTCACTCTTGTGCAGACATTTAGAAACAAAACATGCCAATTTGAAAAATAAGCCACGGGAGTTTTTTAAGTGAGAATTAAGATGACTTTCGAGTAGTAAGACATGTATAAAAGCAACAGATACCGTTAATAAGAAGGGGCTAGAAGAGTCTTATATGGTGAGCTACCGAGTGGCTAGGACAGGCAAGCTCCATGCTATTGTGGAGGACTTAATTCTTCCTGCTGCCGCGGATATGTCTGGGACAATGCTGGGGGAAAAGGCCAAAAAAACTATACAGACAAAGCCTTCATCAAACAACACTTTCAAGACACATCAGTGACATGGCAGGAGATGTTTTTAAACAATTACTGCTTCGCATACAAGCCAGTGAATTCTAGGCGTTACAGCTGGATGATTCAACAGACGTGGCGGGCCAGGCACAGCTCCTGGTATATGTCCATTACGTTAATGGGGGGTCAATTAAGGAAGACATCCTCTTCTGCATGCACATGGTTGAAATCACCTAACGGTACAGTCTAACTCTGATCCTTTTGGATTTCGATAAATTTTCTCAAATTGAATAGTTTGCTAATTTTAGCTGACTAATGAAATTGAGACAAATTTCCTGCTAACATTTAATTAGATAGTTAATGTTAGCGCTAAATTATTTAGCTAACACGTTAGCTAGCTAGCAACCTTCTAAATCTAAACTTTGCAGATGTAGCTATATCTACAAAGATCTCTACCATTCACTTAGCTGTAAGGGTCCTGTGTGTAGCTGGTATAGAGAAGTCAGGCGCAGGACAGCAGATATGAGTAATCAACGAACTTTACTCAAAAAGACAAACGCGCCGACCCCGACCTCGGGGACGACCCGGAGGACGAGGCGCAGGGCGATCCGGATGGAGATGGTGGAAATCCCGCAGCAACGAAGGGTCCAGGACGTCCTCCACCGGCACCCAGCATCTCTCCTCCGGACCGTACCCCTCCCACTCCACGAGGTACTGAAGGCCCCTCGCCCGATGCCTCGAGTCCAGGATGGCTCGAACAGCATACGCCGGGGCCCCCTCGATGTCCAGAGGGGGCGGAGGAACCTCCCGCACCTCAGCTTCCTGGAGTGGACCAGCCACCACCGGCCTGAGGAGAGACACATGGAACGAGGGATTAATACGATAATCTGGGGGAAGCTGTAAACTGTAGCATACCTCGTTCAGTCTCCTCAGGACTTTAAATGGCCCCACAAACTGCGGACCCAGCTTCCGACAGGGCAGGCGGAGGGGCAGGTTTCGGGTCGATAGCCAGACCCGGTCCCCCGGTGCGAACACCGGGGCCTCGCTACGGTGGCGGTCGGCGCTCGCTTTTTGCCACCTCGCGGCCGTTGTAGGTGCACATGGGCGGCGTCCCAGGTCTCCTCCGAGCGCTTAAACCATTCGTCCACCCCAGGAGCTTCGATCTGGCTCTGATGCCAAGGTGCCAGAACCGGCTGATACCCCAGTACGCACTGGAAAGGAGAGAGGTTAGTGGAGGAGTGGCGGAGTGAGTTTTGAGCCATCTCTGCCCAGGGGATGAACGCCGCCCACTCCCCCGGCCGGTCCTGGCAATATGACCACAGAAACCTACCCGCATCCTGGTTTACTCTCTCCACCTGCCCGTTACTCTCGGGGTGAAAACCTGAGGAGAGGCTGACCGAGACCCCCAGATGTTCCATGAACGCTCTCCAGACTCTGGACAGGAAGATCCGTCAGGAAGTCCACCGACAGGTGCGACCACGGCCGTTGTGGAACGGGTAGGGGTTGTAATTTCCATCTGGGCAGGTGCCTGTGAGCCTTGCACTGGGCGCACACCGAGCAGAAGGAAACATAAACCCTCACGTCCTTGGCCAAGGTGGGCCACCATTACTTCCCACTAAGGCAAGGCACCGTCCGACTGATGCCAGGATGACCAGAGGAGGGTGACGTATGGGCCCAATAGATCAAACGGTCGCGGACAGCAGACGGAACGTACTGGCGCCCAGCTGGACACTGGGGGGGGAGTGGGCTCTGTGTGTAACGCCCGCTCGATGTCCGTGTCCAGCTTCCACACCACCGGTGCCACCAGGCAAGAGGCTAGAAGTATGGGAGTGTGATCCATGGACCGCTCCTCTGTGTCATACATCCAGGACAGTGCGTCTGTCTTAGCGTTCTGGGAACCTGGTCTGTAGGATAGAGTGAAAACAAAATGGGTAAAGAACATATCCCACCTTGCCTGGTGAGGGTTCAGTCTCCTCGCCGCCCAGATGTACTCCAGATGTACTGCAGTGGTCAGTCCAGATGAGAAAAGGGTGTTTAGCCCCCTCAAGCCAATGTCTCCACGCCTTCAGAGCCTTGACAACAGCCAACAGCTCCCGGTCCCCCACATCATAGTTTCGCTTCGCCGGGCTGAGCTTCTTCGAATAGAAAGCACAGGAGCGGAGCTTTGGTGGCGTGCCCGAGCGCTGAGAGAGCACGGCTCCTATCCCAGCCTCGGACACGTCCACCTCCACTATGAACGCCAAAGAGGGCGTTGTCAGCCGACCACTGCAGCCGCACCGGTCCCCCCCTTCAGCAGTGAGGTAATGGCAGCTGCTACCTGACCAAAACCCCAGATAAACCTCTAGTAGTTGGCAAACCCTAGAAACCACTGCATTTCCTTTACCGTGGTGGTAGTCGGCCAATTACGCACGGCTGAAATGCGGTCACTCTCCATCTCCACCCCTGAAGTGGAAATGCGGTACCCTAGGAAGGAGACGGACATTTGGAAGAACAGACATTTCTCAGCCTTGACGTACAGGTCATGCTCCAACAGTTGACCAAGCAACCTGTGCACCAGGGACACATGCTCGGCGCGTGTAGCGGAGTATATCAGAATGTCGTCGATATACACCACTACACCCTGCCCGTGCAGGTCCCGGAAAATCTCGTCAACAAAGGCCTGGAAGACTGATGGAGCATTCATCAACCCGTACAGCATGACGAGGTACTCATAGTGCCCTGAGGTGGTACTAAATGCTGTCTTCCACTCGTCTCCCTCCCGGATACGCACCAGGTTGTAAGCGCTCCTGAGATCTGATTTTGTGAAGAAACGCGCCCCGTGCATTGACTCGATCGCACTGGCGATGAGAGGCAGCGGGTAGCTGTACCTCTCAGTAATCTGATTGATACCTCGCTAGTCAATACACGGGCGCAGACCCCCATCCTTCTTCTTCACAAAAAATAAACTTGAGGATGCAGGTGAAGTGGAGGGCCGAATGTATCCCTGACCCAGGGATTCGGAGACATATGTTTCCATAGCCACGTCTCCTCCTGTGACAGAGGATACATGTGACTCCTGGGAAGTGCTGCGTCTACCAGGAGATTTATCACACAATCCCCCCGTCGATGAGGTGGTAATTTAGTCGCCCTCTTCTTACAGAAGGCGAGAGCCAAATTGGCATATTCTGAGGAGATATGCACGGTGGAGACCTGGTCTGGACTTTCCACCGGAGTCGCACCGATGGAAACCCCCACACACCTCCATGAGCACTCTCGTGACCACCCCTTGAGAGCCCTCTGTTGCCACAAAAAAGTGGGGTCATGACAGGCCAACCATTCCAGCACCACGGGAAACGCAGGAGAATCAATAAGGAAGAGACTGATTCTCTCCTTATGACCCTCCTGCGTAACCATGTCTAGCGTAGCAGTGGCCTTGCTAATCAGCCCTGACCCAAATGGTCGACTATCTAGGGCGTGCACCGGGAAGGGCATATCCACAAGAACAAGGGGGATCCCTAAACTATGTGCAAATGAACGGTCAATAAAATTCACAGCTACGCCTGAATCTACTAGCGCCTTATGCTGGGAATGCGGGGAAAACTCAGGAAATGAAATAAACACATACATGTGAGCAACAGGGGGCTCTGGGTGAGCCTGGTGCCGACTCACCTGGGGTGACACGATAGTGCCCTGCCTGCTGCCTCGACTCCCAGATGGTGCAGGGAATGGCCCCTCCTCCGGTCGCCCTAAGTGCAGCACCTCCCAGCTCCATGGGTGTCGGAGCGGAGGTGCTGGGGGATGGAACTGACAGGCCCCGATCCGTACGTCCGCGGGCAGTCAGCAGGTTGTCCAGCCGGATGGACAGGTCCACCAGCTGGTCCAGTGTGAGGGTGGTGTCTCGGCAGGCCAACTCCCAGACGTCCTCGCGAAGACTGCACCGGTAGTGATCGATCAGGGCCCTGTCGTTCCATCCCGCGCTGGCGGCCAGGGTCCGGAAGTCCAAGGCGAAATCCTGCGCGCTCCTCGTCACCTGCCTCAGGTGGAACAGACGTCCATGGTCTGAACAGAACTCTGCGTAATGGTCCCACTCCAGAGCTTTGCCTGAGAGGCAGGAGACGAGGGCGGACACGCTCTCACGCCCCGAAGGAGCCGGGTGGACGGTCGCCAGGTAGAGCTCCAGCTGGAGTAGAAACCCCTGGCATCCGGCAGCCGTCCCATCATACTCCCTCAGGGAGCGCGAGTCGAATCCTGCTGGGACCGGGTGAAGGAGGGGTGGACAGTGGAACCTGCTGTAGTGGGGCTTGGGGAGGCACTGGAAAACCTCCTCCTCTCTGTCAATTAATTTAGCATTGTGGAGCAACTACAATGTTGTTGATCCATCCTCAGTGTTTTTCCTGTAACAGCTATTAAACTCTGTAACTGTTTTAAAAGTCACCATTGACCTCGTGGTGAAATCCCTGAGTGGTTTCAAATCAAATCAAAGTTTATTTGTCACGTGTGCCAAATACAACAGGTGTAGACCTTACAGTGAAATGCTTACTTACAGGTTCTAACCAATAGTGCAATAAAGGTGTTAGGTGAACAATAGGTAAGTAAAGAAATAAAACAATAGTAGCGAGGCTATAAAAGTAGCGAGGCTACATACAGACATCGGTTAGTCAGGCTGATTGAGGTAGTATGTACATGTAGATATGGTTAAAGTTTCCTTCCTCTCTGGCAACTGAGTTAGGAAGGACGCTTGTATCTTTGTATTGACTGGGTGTATTGATACACCACCCAAAGTGTAACTATTAACTTCACAATGCTCAAAGGGATCTTTTTTGTGAAAACCTCCCTGGTATTTGTGGTTGAATCTGTGTTTGAAATTCACTTTTCGACTGAGGGACCTTACAGATAATTGTATGTGTGGGGTACAGAGATGGGGTAGTCATTCAAAAATCATGTTAAACACATAATTGCACACAGTGAGTCCTTGCAACTTATTATGTGACTTAGTAAGCACATTTTTACTCCTGAACTTATTTAGGCTTGCCAGAAGAAAGGGGTTGAATACTTATCAAAATAAAAAAATTGAAAAACATAATTCCACTTTGACATAATGGGGTTTTGTGTGTCGGCCAGTGACACAAATTATCAACATAATCCATTTTAAATTCAGGCTGTACATAACAAAATGTGAAAAAAGTCAAGGGGCGTGAATATTTTTTGAAGACACTGTAACTCTGGTATGCTCTGGTATGCTCTGGTAGCCTAGTGGTTAGAGTGTTGGGCCAGTAAACCAAAGGTTGCTGGATTGAATCTCTGAGCTGACAAGGTAAAAATCTGTCGTTCTGCCCCTGCCACTGTCATTGTAAATAAGAATTTGTTCTTAACTGACTTGCCTAGTTAAATAAAAATTGCCTAAAACATTCTTCCTCGCCTCAAGTGTCAGTTGGAGCACCGGTGCACACTGCCTTCATACCATAGGCCTGCAGCATAATGGGCTAATAGCCACACCAAACCTCAACTTTATTAGGGCAATATCAAAAGTAAGTTAAGCCATTATTTATTGGGAAAATACGAGCAGGATATTATATCACGGCCAACACAACATCACAGTTGGAACTTAATTTGGCCGAAGGAAATGGCTCAACAGAATGAAACAAAACACTTGCGAACCGGTTTAAACCTTCACAAAAGTTTGAACAGGCTATATTGCAGCAATTACCAAGAAAGGCTAGTGCCTACCATACCCAACAAATGCCAGCAATAGGCTAATGATATGAACAGTCAAAAGTATGATGACCAAAGTATAACAAATGACTACATTGATCATAAAGTTACTGGTACCCTCCTCCATGTCAAACACTTGGATTCATAATTTTTTTTTTTTTTTTTTTTTTTTTACCCCCTTTTTTCTCCCCAATTTCATGGTATCCAATTGGTAGTAGTTACAGTCTTGTCTCATCACTGCAACTCCTGTACGGACTCGGGAGAGGCAAAGGTCAAAAGCCATGCGTCCTCCGAAACACAATCCAACACCTGGTTGACCATGTCAGCGTGCACTATGCCCGACCCGCCACAGGAGTCGCTAGTGCACGATGAGACAAGGCTATCCCTGCCGGCCAAACCCTCCCTAACCCGGACGACGCTGGGCCAATTGTGCGCCACCCCATGGGCCTCCAGGTCACGGCCGGCTGCGAGCCTGGACTCGAACCTAGAATCTCTAGTAACACAGCTAGCACTGCGATGCAGTGCCTTAGACCACTGCGCCACTCGGGAGGCCCTTGGATTCATTATTAAGGGGACAAGGTGACATCGCCTTAACTATAATTTTAATACCCCAATGGTAACATGATATTATCTTACCTAATTTGCTCCATGGGCTCTGTACTACTTTTTAACAAAGTCACTTTTTGTTTTCATGTCTTAAAATTGTTTTACTTTTGTTAAATCATTTGTACACATTTTAAATGGATTTTACAGATTGGATGTTTGACAAGACAAAGTAATTTTATTCATGGTTGTTTCTATTGTTTTTAACAACATGTACTTTTTAACTAATTTAAATGTAATATTCAAATGCTGTGTTTTATGCTTTTATGCCATTTTTATGTGTATAAAATGACGTGCAAAAATATAAGTGAGCTGTTTTAAAGTAAATGCAACAATAAAACTTTTCCAAAATAAAAAATCCATACATACACACAAACTATCTAGGTCAAATAGGGGAGAGGCGTTGTGCCGTGAGGGGTTGCTATATCTGTTTTTTTAAACCAAGTGTGCTGTTCACTTGAGCAATATGAGATGGAATGGAGTTCCATACAATAATGGTTCTATATAATACTGTACGCTTTATTGAATTTTTTCTGGAATAGGGGACTGTGAAAAGACCCCTGGTGGCATGTCTGGTGGGGTAAGTGTTCGTGTCAGAGCTGTGTGTAAGTTGACTATGCAAACAATTTGGGATTTTCAACACATTGTTTCTTATAAAAAGAAGAAGTGATGCAGCCAGTCTCTCCTCAACTCTTAACCAAGAGAGACTGGCATGCATAGTACTTAAATCAGCCCTCTGATTACAATGAAGAGCAAGGCCTGCCGCTCTGTTCTGGGCCAGCTGCAGCTTAACTAGGTATTTCCTTGCAGCACTCGACCACACGACTGGACAATAATCAAGAGAAGACAAAACAAGAGCCTGTAGGACTCGCGCTGCACACACAAGCTTGTTAGCTAGCTAGCTAGCTCTGGTATAGCTCTCGAATACTCGAGGCGGCATTATGTGTAATGGAATGGAACTGAGAGTCATGATCAAGGGCAAGCTCTGGTCCAATGTTAATTAAGCCAACTTTCTGAAGTTCAAAGACATTCAAAGTTCCTTCATAGAAGCTGCTCCTCCATAGGTATAATACTGTGGACAGAATTCAGATAATTAATGTCATAACAACAAGCTGCCCAGCGTTTTATGCCCAGCGCTCTCCTCACCCACAAAATTGTTGTCGCATTTCGCACTCCACACTACACTTGTCCATCCAATGCATGTACATGGCTTGCCTGCTCATAAGCAAGCTGCTCTATCCATTGGTTAAGTAATTTAATGTTGCACTAAATGTACATTTTTAAAATCAATTTCAGAGGTTTAAAAATGAACCGAAAGGAACGATATCAACCATGGTTCTGTTCACAACGAAATGAATGGAAATAATTTTGGTTCCAAGTACAACACCTGCTTGTAACTACAGCGGATCATTTCCCACATCCCCACGAGGACAAAGGGTTAGGGTTACAATTAGGGTTAGGGTAAGTGATTAGGGGTTAGTAAGGATTAGGAAAAATATGATTTTGAATGGACATTTTAAGTCCCCACAAGAATAGGAAAACATGCTATGTGTGTGTGTGTATGCGTATGTGTCTTGTGGAATCTTCTGACTACATTAACAGCTCCTGTCTGTATGTCTGCGTAGACACAGTCAATGTTCATTGAATCAAGGTGTCTGAAAACGTATCTTATAATCTTAATGACATTTGCTTCTGTCTGCCACTGATGAGAACAATTAAAGGAGCAAACAAATTGCCCAGAGATTATTGACAAACTGCACAGCATATTTTCCAGTGTTGATTTTTCAGTGTAACATTTCTAGTGTAAGAGTGAAATTAACACTCACCAGAGTCATAATTTTAAACTTTGGAAAGTAAAACAATCCCATCAAAACCACACCCATCATTATCATATTTCCCAGAATGCTTTACTGCAGGTTGATGTGTTTTTAATATCTGTATTTTTGCATTGATTGATTAATGCTTACATATTAATCATTAATTAAGATACATATTACATTTTTCTAAACTATTCTAAATCAGTTGGTTAGATTTATTGCACCCGTTACTTAAATGATTGTTCCAGTTTAAATGGTTTAGGTAGTCTTCTTATCAATTTACCTAATCCTGACAGTCGTTATGAATGCAGATTGAGGCTGACAAAAACATTCCAACTGTTGGCTATCCTAAAAGGCTGGATTCTAATAGGAATTACTAGTGATGTTACGTTTAATACTGGAGCTCTGGGGCGTTTGTCGAAATCGCTAAGCAGTTTATTTCGAAGCGGTGTGCTGATGCTTTTATCGCTTTATCAGAAGCGTGTGATTAATGACATCTGAAGCTTCATTTCGTCAAACAACCATCTTATTGGTTTGGTATAAGACACAAATGCCACGCTGCGCATGCGCTACAATCATTTGGCTGTTCTAAATTCTTTTGACCGGCAGGGGCCACTATTGTACACTGTGTTGATCAAAGCCTTGAGTAATGAACCTTTTTTCGACACAATTGGCTGGAAATGTTCAATGCTTCCGGAAACTATATTTCTCCATCACTAGGAATTACACATTATTTATTTTAAATGTATATATATATATTTTTTACATTTACGACTATTTACTTTATTGCACATCCTAGCGTATTCTGTAGTATTCATATCATATTCTGCATATTCCTATTATGTATATATATTCCTATTATTCCTTCCCACTAAAATATGTTTCTATTTCTTGGTTGTATTTTTTTCCTATACTGTATGTGTATTATTATTATTATATATATATTTTTTTAATTGAATATTAAAGCATACAATCTACTTGCAGTGAAGCCGCTCAACATTTACATTACATTCAGTCATCTAACAGATTCCCATCCAGAGCGACCCACAGAAGCAATCAGGGTCAACGCCCTGCTCAAGGGCACGTCGACAGGTCTCCCACAAGGTCAAAAACGGGAACCCAAACCAGCGACCTATCAGCCACCGACACTCAAAGATCCCCCCCAACAGTTCCCCTCGAGCTGTCCCTCATCCATCCGAGTCCCCCCCGCCCGAGAATTTGTTTTACAAATCTTAATCAAATCAAATAATTTCATTCCTCACCCCCAAGCCCCAATACACCAACAACGAACAAAATAAACATAAGAGAAAAAAGACAAAGGAAAACACAAAAGAGATCAAGGAAAACAAAAATCATTACAGCAAGGCCAACTGAATACGTTTGAGTGCATGCATGGCACTATTTACATGTGTGTATCCATTTATGTGCACGTGTGTGCGTTTGAATGCGAGTGTGTGTACTGTATATGCATATGTACACGCATACAAACACCTTTGCAGGATCAGCCTCAGGCAAACAGGCATTAGATGTAACAACGTTACCCCTCAGTGTCATTCAAACATACTGTTTTTGACAATTTTAACAACTTTTTGGGTGGTCTTTATCTTTGAATTACACGTCACTATGCAAGCCAGCATAATGTGACTTGCAGGCCTGATGTGGCCTGTAAACCAAGAGTTTCTTAACACCACTGTGTAAGAGTAAACCTAGGCCGCCAAAGTAAGACCTTAGGACATGCTGTATGTATTGTAGTGTATTGTATTGCAATCAAGTTCAAGTTTAATGCTAGCATCCATCTAGGTACTGACTTGGTGAAAGCCACAGGCCTTTAAAAGGAAAAAAGTAAATAACCATGTGTAACTACAATTCAATTGAAAAGAAAAGGCACCTTGGGAAATATGCAAATATGGCTTTACACCATACAGTGTTAAAACAACACCCAAAAATGCTTCTACACCTGCATTGCTTGCTGTTTGGGGTTTTAGGCTGGGTTTCTGTACAGCACTTTGAGATATCAGCTGATGTAAGAAGGGCTATATAAATACATTTGATTTGATTTGCTGTAACATTACAGGTGTTCCTTCCTTACACTGAGAAAGTGTAACAGCGTCATCACTAAGCAGCGTGAGTCCAGTTTACTCTAAATCAAGTGGTATGTTTTACACTGTTGCGTATTATGCTACAATAGAGCTATGCAAACGCCACAATCAAGTTCATTTAAAAACTTTAGGAGTTGAATGGGGAACACTACTTTTTAACACTTTCAAAATTGTTATTTTAACACCAGTTCAGCGGGACTCATATGTTCACGGAAAATATTGTACATTTAACACTTTCCGAGTTAAATGTTCTCCATTGATTTTGCTGTTTGTGTACTACTGTGCACCGCTTGATAAAAATATCTTTATGACAGTGACACGGAGGGCACTGCGCTTAGATTTTATATCACTCTGTAGGTCTCCAAATCGAATAAGTACAAACAGAACACACAACTTAACCCTCACTCACACACTCATTACTGACACCACACACTTAAACCCACACACACACCCTGACACCTACGCTGCTGCTATAGGGATTATTGATTTGATTTATTACTACCATTACACTGCTGATTATTGATTGACATAACCATTAGTATCTATCTATTTATCCTGCTACTGGTCACTATTACTCCTGTTTACATGTAAATACAGCGCATACAGAATCTATTCAGACTCCTTGACTTGTCCCACATTTTCTTACGTTACAGCCTTATTCTAAAATTGATTCAATCAAAAAAATCATCATCAATCTACCCACAATATGTAACGTTCGGCGTCTGAAGAAGGATCGGACCAAAGCGCAGCGTGGTAAGTGTTCATGATTATTTATTAAAACCGAACACTGAGACAAAATAACAAAAATAGAACAACACGAAACAGTTCTGTCTGGTGCAGACACAAAACAGAAAACAACTACCCACAAAAACCATGTGGGAAAACACTACCTAAGTATGGTTCCCAATCAGAGACAACGATAGACAGCTGTCCCTGATTGAGAACCATACCCGGCCAAAACAAAGAAATACAAAAACATAGAAAAAAGAACATAGAATGCCCACCCCAAATCACACCCTGACCAAACCAAAATAGAGACATAAAAAGCTCTCTACGGTCAGGGCGTGACACAATACCCCATAATGACAAAGCAAAAACAGGTTTTTAGACATTTTTGCAAAACAGATCCTTTGCACACACCTGTCTACATAAGGTCCCATAGTTGACAGTGCATGTCAGAGCAAAAACCAAGCCATGAGGTCGAATGAATTGTCCGTAGAGCTCCGAAACAGGATTGTGTCGAGGCACAGATCTGGGGAAGGGTACCAAGACAACGCAGGAGTGGCTTCGGGACAAGTCTCTGAATGTCCTTGAGTGGCCGAGCCAGAGCCTGGACTTGAACCCGATCGAACATCTCTGGAGAGACCTGAAAATAGCTGTGCAGCGACGCTCCCCATCCAACCTGACAGGACTTGAGAGGATCTGCAGAGAAGAATGGGGGAAACTCCCCAAATACAGGTGTGCCAAGCTTGTATCGTCATACCCAAGAAGACTCGAGACTGTAATCGCTGCCAAAGGTGCTTCAACAAAGTACTGAGTAAAGGGTCTGAATACTTACGTAAATGTAATTCTTACGTTTTTTTTAAACCTCTTTTTGCTTTGTCATAATGGGGTATTGTGCGTAGATTGATTAGAAGAAAAATTATATATTTAATCAGTTTTAGAATAAGGCTGTAACGTAACAAAATGTGGAAAAGTCAAGGGGTCTCAATACTTTCCGAATGCACTGTATTACCATAAGTATAATACCATAAGTATGTATAGATTCCTACTACCAGTCCCTTTATATGTTTAAACCTACCCAAACCACTCCAGTACCCCTGCACATTGAATAAGGCATTGACCTGTATTATTATTTATTTGTTTATTCAATTTTCTGTTATTATCTATATTATTATTATTATTATTAATACTGCATTGTTGGGAAAGAGCTCGAGGTAAGAATGTCATTGTACTGATTTACACCTGGTGTATTCTGTACACGTGGCCAATAAACTTTAAAACTAGACAGATAATCTCATTATTTTTGGATGGAAATACGATTTGCATGTGATTACATCTGCGTTATTAAACAAATAAAGGGATAATCTGTGCGTGTCACTGTCAGATTATTTGTATTATTAACACCCCAGGAGACAGAGATTTATTTTGACTGTCACTGGGAAATGGCTTATTGATACAGAAAAGGACTGCAGAATGCCAGACGTTACGGCTCCAAAAGCTCCTGCTAAAGCCAATGACATTTGACATCACTGCTTATTTTTTGTATTATTATTTTTGTGAGAAAGGACACCATCCCTGAACAGGGGAAAGGGTTAGATGAGTTCTGCTGTAAAGGAGGAGTGCACTAAAGACAGAGAGAGGAGAGGTAGACAGATAGCCTGCTTTATTGATCGGTAAAGCCAGGCGTTTGGTTAACAAGACGATATTGGCTATGTAATCACATCTTATTTACATTCAAAATAATGAACAATCATGCGTGTAGTTTCAAAGCTTATTGACCACGTGTACAGGATACACCAGGTGTAAACAGTACAATGAAACTTACCTCGAGCTCTTTCCCAACAATGCAGAGTTAGTTGAATGATGTATTGGAAATAGAAAACTGAATGGTGTTCAGAGATAGATGGGAGGGTTTGAGTGGAACTGAAGAATGGGACTAAAAACAAACAAATGATAACTATGGTGTCTGTAAAATGTACAGTGCAGTCAGAAAGTATTCAGACCCCTTGACTTTTTCCACATTTTGTTAAGTTACAGCCTTATTCTAAAATTGATATAATACATTTCTTTCTCATCAATCTAAACACAGTACCCCATAATGACAAAGCAAAAACTGCTTTTTTAGAAATGTTTGCAAATGTATTAAAAGTATTCAGACCCTTTACTCAGTACTTTGTTGAAGCAAAATTCAGAAAAGGACATTTAGAGACTCATCCCGAAGCCACTCCTGCATTGTCTTGGCTGTGTGCTTAGGGACATTGTCCTTTTGGATGGTGAACCTTCGCCGCAGTCTGAGGTCCTGAGCGCTCTGCAGCAGGTTTTCATCAAGGATCTCGCTATACCATTTGCTCCATTTATCTTTCCCTCGATCCTGATTAGTCTCCCAGTCCCTGCCACTGAAAAACATCCCCTCAGCATGATGCCGCCGCCACCACCACGCTTCACCGTAGGGATGGTGCCAGGTTTCCTCCACACGTGACACTTGGCATTCAGGCCAAAGAGTTCAGTCTTGGTTTCATCAGACCAGAGAATCTTGTTTCTCATGGTCTGAGAGTCTATAGGTGCCTTTTGGCAAACCCCAAGAGCGCTGTCATGTGCCTTTTACAGAGGAGTGGCTTCCGTCTGGCCGCTCTACCATAAAGGCCTGATTGGTGGAGTGCTTCAGAGATTGTTGTCCTTCTGGAGGTTTCTACCATCTCCATATAGGAACTCTAGAGTTCTGTCAAAGTGACCATCGGGTTCTTGGTTTCCAAGGCCCTTCTCCCGATTGCTCAGTTTGGCCAGACGGACATCTCTAGGAAGAGTCTTGGTGGTTCCAAACTTCTGCCATTAAAGAATGATGGAGACCACTGTGTTCTTGCGGACCTTCAATGCTGCAGAAATTTTTTGGTACCCTTCACCAGATCTGTGCCTCAATATAATTCTGTCTCGGCGCTCTACAGACAATTCCTTCGACCTCATGGCTTGGTTTTCGCTCTGACATGGACTGTCAACTGTGGGACCTTATATAAACAGGTGTGTGCCTTTCCAAATCATGTCCAATCAATTGAATTTACCACAGGTGGACGCCAATCAATTTGCAGCAAAATCTTAAGGATGATCAATGGAAACAGGATGCACCTGAGCTCAATTTCGAGTCTCATAGTAAAGGGTCTGAATACTTATGTAAATAAGGTATTTCTGTTTTTTATTTTTAATACATTGGCAAAAATGTCTAAAAACCTGTTTTCACTTTGTCATTATGGCGTATTGTGTTTAGATTGATGTTTATTTTTTTGTATATAATCCATTTTAGAATAAGGCTGTATCGTAACAAAATGTGGAAAAAGTCAGTGGGTGTGAATACTTTCCGAATGCACTGTATATAGTATGTATATGCTGGAAGTAGAAGCCTAAGTGTTGTTGTCCATTAGTTTACTCTAATTAGGGAGGGGTGGTAGGGTTAGGGGAAATAATAAAGGAGAATATATATGTTTTATATATTCACCCCAAAAATATATGGGGGATTGGAAATGATGCAGACAATTACATTGATGGAAGCTACAATCTATCTGCAATATTACAGCTGATCTACCCCCTAAAAAACACACTGGAGTGGTGAAGGTAGGTTTATACATATAAAGGGACTGGTAGTAGAAATATATAAATCAACTTCCGACACCGAAAGAGATGGCCGCCTTGCTTCGCGTTCCTAGGAAACTATGCAGTATTTAGTTTTTTTACGTGTTATTTCTTACATTGGTACCCCAGGTAATCTTAGGATTTATTACATACAGTCGGAAGGAACTACTGGATATAATAGCAACGTCAACTCACCATCATTACGACCAGGAATATGACTTTCCCGAAGCGGATCCTCTGTTTTGCCCACCACCCAGGACAATGGATCGGATCCCAGCCGGCGAACCAAAACAACGTCGCCGTAAAAGGGGCAGACGAAGCGGTATTCTGGTCAGGCTCCGGAGACGGGCACATCGCGCACCGCTCCCGAGCATACCACTCGCCAATGTCCAGTCTCTTGACAACAAGGTTGATGAAATCCGAGCAAGGGTAGCATTCCAGAGAGACATAAGAGACTGTAACGTTCTTTGCTTCACGGAAACATGGCTCACTCGAGACAAGCTATCGGAGTCGGTACAGCCAGCTGGTTTCTTCACGCATCGCGCCGATCGAAACCAGCATCTTTCTGGTAAGAAGAGGGGCGGGGGGGTATGCCTTATGAATAACGAGATGTGGTGTGATCATAACAACATACAGGAAGTCAAGTCCTTCTGTTCACCTGACTTAGAATTCCTCACAATCAAATGTCGACCGCATTATCTACCAAGAGAATTCTCCTCAATTATAATCACAGCTGCATATATTCCCCCCAAGCAGACACATCGACGGCCCTGAACTAACTTTATTTGACTCTATGTAAACTGGAAACCACATGTCCTGAGGCTGCATTCATTGTAGCTGGGGATTTTAACAAGGCTAATCTGAAAACAAGACTCCCTAAATTCTATCAGCATATCGATTGTGCTACCAGGGCTGGTAAAACCCTAGATCATTGTTATTCTAACTTCCGCAACGCTTATAAGGCCCTCCCCCGCCCTCCTTTTGGAAAAGCTGACCATGACTCCATTTTGTTGCTCCCAGCCTATAGACAGAGACTAAAACAGGAAGCTCCCGCGCTCAGGTCTGTTCAACGCTGGTCCGACCAATCTGATTCCACGCTTCGATCACGTGGATTGAGATATGTTTCGTACTGCGTCAAACAACAACATTGACGAATACGCTGATTCGGTGAGCGAGTTATTAGCAAGTGCATCGGCGATGTCGTACCCACAGCAACTATTAAAACATTCCCAAACCAGAAACCGTGGATTGATGGCAGCATTCGCGCGAACCACTGCTTTTAACCAGGGCAAGGTGACCGGAAACATGACCGAATACAAACAGTGTAGCTATTCCCTCCGCAAGGCAATCAAACAAGCTTAGCGTCAGTATAGAGACAAAGTAGAGTCGCAATTCAACGGCTCAGACACAAGAGGTATGTGGCAGGGTCTACAGTCAATCACAGATTACAAAAAGAAAACCAGCCCCGTCGCGGACCAGGATGTCTTGCTCCCAGACAGACTAAACAACTTCTTTGCTCGCTTTGAGGACAATACAGTGCCACTGACACGGCCCGGTACCAAAACCTGTGGACTCTCCTTCACTGCAGCCGACGTGAGTAAAACATTTAAACATGTTAACCCTCGCAAGGCTGCAGGCCCAGATGGCATCCCCAGCCGCGTCCTCAGAGCATGCGCAGACCAGCTGGCTGGTGTGTTTACGGACATATTCAATCAATCCTTATCCCAGTCTGCTGTTCCCAAATGCTTCAAGAGGGCCACCATTGTTCCTGTTCCCAAGAAAGCTAAGGTAACTGAGCTAAACGACTACCGCCCCGTAGCACTCACTTCCATCATCATGAAGTGCTTTGAGAGACTAGTCAAGGACCATATCACCTCCACCCTACCTGACGCCCTAGACCCACTCCAATTTGCTTACCGCCCCAATAGGTCCACAGACGACGCAATTGCAACCACACTGCACACTGCCCTAACCCATCTGGATAAGAGGAATACCTACAGTGGGGAGAACAAGTATTTGATACACTGCCGATTTTGCAGGTTTTCCTACTTACAAAAATCCAGAAAATCACATTGTATGATTTTTAAGTAATTAATTAGCATTTTATTGCATGACTTAAGTATTTGATCACCTACCAACCAGTAAGAATTCCGGCTCTCACAGACTTGTTAATTTTTCTTTAAGAAGCCCTCCTGTTCTCCACTCATTACCTGTATTAACTGCACCTGTTTGAACTCGTTACCTGCATAAAAGACACCTGTCCACACACTCAATCAAACAGACTCCAACCTCTCCACGATGGCCAAGACCAGAGAGCTGCTCGGTCTGGGGCTCCATGCAAGATCTCACCTCGTGGGGCATCAATGATCATGAGGAAGGTGAGGGATCAGCCCAGAACTACACGGCAGGACCTGGTCAATGACCTGAAGAGAGCTGGGACCACAGTCTCAAAGAAAACCATTAGTAACAGACTACGCCGTCATGGATTAAAATCCTGCAGCGCACGCAAGGTCCCCCTGCTCAAGCCAGCGCATGTCCAGGCCCGTCTGAAGTTTGCCAATGACCATCTGGATGATCCAGAGGAGGAATGGGAGAAGGTCATGTGGTCTGATGAGACAAAAATAGAGCTTTTTGGTCTAAACTCCACTCGCCGTGTTTGGAGGAAGAAGAAGGATGAGTACAACCGCAAGAACACCATCCCAACCGTGAAGCATGGAGGTGGAAACATCATTCTTTGGGGATGCTTTTCTGCAAAGGGGGCAGGACGACTGCACCGTATTGAGGGGAGGATGGATGGGGCCATGTATCGCAAGATCTTGGCCAACAACCTCCTTCCCTCAGTAAGAGCATTGAAGATGGGTCGTGGCTGGGTCTTCCAGCATGACAACGACCCGAAACACACAGCCAGGGCAACTAAGGAGTGGCTCCGTAAGAATCATCTCAAGGTCCTGGAGTGGCCTAGCCAGTCTCCAGAGCTGAACCCAATAGAAAATCTTTGGAGGGAGCTGAAAGTCCGTATTGCCCAGCGACAGCCCCGAAACCTGAAGGATCTGGAGAAGGTCTGTATGGAGGAGTGGGCCAAAATCCCTGCTGCAGTGTGTGCAAACCTGGTCAAGAACTACAGGAAACGTATGATCTCTGTAATTGCAAACAAAGGTTTCTGTACCAAATATTAAGTTCTGCTTTTCTGATGTATCAAATACTTATGTCATGCAATAAAATGCAAATTAATTACTTAAAAATCCTAAGTGATTTTCTGGATTTTTGTTTTAGATTCCGTCTCTCACAGTTGAAGTGTACCTATGATAAAAATTACAGTCCTCTACATGCTTTGTAAGTAGGAAAACCTGCAAAATCGGCAGTGTATCCAATACTTGTTCTCCCCACTGTATGTGAGAATGCTGTTCATTGACTACAGCTCAGCATTTAACACCATAGTACCCTCCAAACTCGTCATCAAGCTCGAGACCCTGGGTCTCGACCCCGTCCTGTGCAACTGGGTACTGGACTTCCTGACGGGCCGCCCCCAGGTGGTGAGGGTAGGTAACAACATCTCCACCCCGCTGATCCTCAACACTGGGGCCCCACAAGGGTGCGTTCTGAGCCCTCTCCTGTATTCCCTGTTCACCCACGACTGCGTGGCCATGCACGCCTCCAACCCAATCAGTTAAACAGCCACCACTAACATTGAGTGGCTGCTGCCAACATACGGACTCAACTCCAGCCACTTTAATAATGGAAAAATTGATGTAAACAATGTATCACTAGCCACTTTAAACAATGCCACTTAATATAATGTTTACATACCCTACATTACTCATCTCATATGTATATACTGTACTCTATACCATCTACTGCATCTTGCCATCTTTATGTAATACATGTATCACTAGCCACTTTAAACAATGGCACTTTTATATGTTTACATACCCTACATTACTCATCTCATATGTATATACTGTACTCTATACCATCTACTGCATCTTGCCTATGCTGTTCTGTACCATCAGTCATTCATATATTTTAATGTACATATTCTTCATCCCTTTACACTTGTGGTAGCTATTGTGAAATTGTTAGGTTAGATTACCCGTTGGTTATTACTGCATTGTCGGAACTAGAAGCACAAGCATTTCGCTACACTCGCATTAACATCTGCTAACCATGTGTATGTGACAAATAAAATTTGATTTGATTTGATATAAATACTCATGGTGTTATATTAATGGTAATATATACATGTAACCTGGAGTCATAGTGACCAGTAGCAAGATAAATAGATAGATACTAATGGTTATGTCAATCAATAATCAATTGACAGCAGCTGTCACGCCCTGACCATAGAGAGCCCTTGTGCCAGCTCCCCACACTCACCCTGAAGTGCGTGTCACCAGTCCGGTACGGCCTGTGCCAGCTCCCCGCACTCACCCTGAAGTGCGTGTCACCAGTCCGGTACCACCTGTGCCGGCTCCACGCACCAGGCCTCCAGTGCGCCTCCCCAGTCCGGTACGGCCTGTGCCAGCTCCCCACACTCACCCTGAAGTGCGTGTCACCAGTCCGGTACCACCTGTGCCGGCTCCACGCACCAGGCCTCCAGTGCGCCTCCCGGGTCCGGTACGGCCTGTGCCAGCTCCCCGCACTCACCCTGAAGTGCGTGTCACCAGTCCGGTACGGCCTGTGCCAGCTCCCCGCACTCACCCTGAAGTGCGTGTCACCAGTCCGGTACCACCTGTGCCGGCTCCACGCACCAGGCCTCGAGTGCGCCTCCCCAGTCCGGTGCGGCCTGTGCCAGCTCCCCGCACTCACCCTGAAGTGCGTGTCACCAGTCCGGTACCACCTGTGCCGGCTCCACGCACCAGGGCTCCAGTGCGCCTCCCCAGTCCGGTACGGCCTGTGCCAGCTCCCCGCACTCACCCTGAAGTGCGTGTCACCAGTCCGGTACCACCTGTGCCGGCTCCACGCACCAAGCCTCCAGTGCGCGTCCCCAGTCCGGTACGTCTTGTGCTTGCCCCCCACACTCGCCCTGAAGTGCGTGTCACCAGTCCGGTGCCACCTGTGCCTGCTCCACGCACCAGGCCTCCAGTGCGCCTCTACAGCCCGGAACCTCCAGTGATGGTTCACAGTCCGGAGCTTCCAGCGACGGTTCGCGGTCCGGAGCTTCCAGCGGCGGTTCACGGTTCGGAGCTTCCAGCGACGGTTCACGGTCCGGAGCTTCCAGCGATGGTTCACGGTCCGGAGCTTCCACCATACTAAGAGTACCAACATAGAAATAAAAAGACTAGAACACCCCCCCTAGTCACGCTCTGACCTAAACACAATTAGGTCAGAGTGTGACTAGGGGGGTGTTCAAGTCTTTTTATTTCTATGTTGGTGCTCTTAGTATGGTTCCAAATTAGAGGCAGCTGATGTTCGTTGTCTCTAATTGGGGATCATACTTAAGGGTTCCCTGTTCCCACCTGCTTTGTGGGATATTGTTTTGTGTATGTGCATGTAGCACCACGGATGTCACGTTTCGTTGTTTATTGGTTTGTTTAGAAGTTTCACTTTATTAAAAGATGTGGAACTCAACACACGCTGCGTCTTGGTCCGTCTTTCCTCACGAACGTGACAGCAGCGTAATGGTAGTAATAAATCAAATCAATAATCATTATAGCAATTAGCGTAAATGTCAGGGTGTGTGTGTGTGTGTGTGTGTGTGAGTGTAAGTGTGTGGCGTCAGTAATGAGTGTGTGAGTGAAGGTGTGTGTTCTGTTTGTACTTATTTGATTTGGAGACGTACAGAGTGATATAAAATCTAAGCTCGGTGCCCTCCGTGTTACTGTCATGAAGATATTTTTTTCAAGAGGTGCAATACTCAGCTTGTCAATAATATCTGGGTAATTTAGTACCACTACACAGAATACACACCCACAATGTATTTTTGGAGCGCCAAAAACCTTTTGAACGCTTGTTGGGGTATGGTGTTGTTGTTTCTGGCTCATGAACATATTTTGAGGTGTGCCTTGTAAGAGGCTAAATTTGTTGCACCCGTTAGTGAGAGTGCTGTACCAATTTAACTGAAGTGTGGTTGTAGATCTGTAACTTTTTAATGGGAAGAGATCAGTGTAATCAAACCGTTAATGTTTGAGTGTTCCGCTATGTCCTTTTGATCTGTTTTGCCCTGTAGTTAGACAGTTTAGAAGCCTTTTTTAAAGGCATATGCAAGTGATGTAAAACACCAAATATTCATTGGTATGCTGAAGATATACTGAACAAAAATATAAACGCAACATATAGTGTTGGTCCGATGTTTCATGAGCGGAAGTAAAATCTCCCAGAAATGTTCAATACGCACAAAAAGCGTATTACTCTCAAATTTCTGTGCACACATTTGTTTACATCCCTGTTAGTGAACATTTCTCCTTTGGCAAGATATTCCATTCACCTGACAAGTGTGGCATATCAAGAAGCTGATTAAACAGCACGATCACTGCACAAGTAAAAGGTCCTGTAAATGTACAGTAATTTACTGGCTTCTGTGCTGACATTTTTTACAGTGTCGTGTAGGCTCTGCCTGTCTCCTGATGAGTATAGTCAAATCAAATCAAATTGTATTGGTCACATACATGTGTTAAGCAGATGTTATTGTGGTTGTAGTGAAATGCTTGTGTTTCTAGCTCCGACAGTGCAGTAATATCCAACAAGTAATATCTAACCATTTCACAACATATACCCAATACACACAAAAATCTAAGTAAAGGAATGATGACTTAAGAATATATAAATATAGGGACGGACAATGTCAGAGCTGCATAGACTAAGATACAGTAGAATAGCATACAGTATATAAATATGAGATGAGTAATGCAAGATATGTAAACATTATTAAAGTGACTAGAGTTCCATTTATTAAAGTGGCCAGTGATTTTAAGACTATGTATATAGGCAGCAGCCTCTAATGTGCTAGTGAAGGCTATTAAACAGTCTGATGGCCTTGAGATAGAAGCTGTTTTTCAGTCTCTCAGTCCCAGCTTTGATGCACCTGTGCTGACCTCACCTTCTGGATGATAGTGGGGCGAATAGGCAGTGGCTCGGGTGGTTGTTGTCCTTGATAATCTTTTTGGTCTTCCTGTAACATCGGGTGCTGTAGATGTACTGGAGGGAGGGCAGGAAGTTTGCCCCCATTGAGGCGCTGTGAAGACCGCACCACCCTCTGGAGAGCCTTGTGTTTGCGGGCGGTGCAGTTGCCATACCAGCCCGTGATACAGCCCGACAGGATGCTCTCAGTTGTGCATCTGTACAAGTTTGTGAGGGTTTAAGGTGCCAAGCCAAATTTCTACAGCCTCCTGAGGTTGAAGAGGTGCTGTTGCACCTTCTTCCCCACATTGTCTGTGTGAGTGGACCATTTCAGTTTGTCAGTGATATGGAACTTAAACCTTTCCACCTTCTCCACTGCTGTCCCATCGATGTGGATAGGGGGGTGCTTACTCTGCTGTTTCCTGAAGTCCACGATCATCTCCTTTGTTTTGTTGACAGTGAGTGAAAGGTTATTTTCCTGACACCACACTCCTAGAGCCCTCACCTCCTCCCTGTACGCTGTCTCGTCATTGTTGGTAATCAAGTCTACTACTGTTGTGTCGTCTGCAAACTTGATGATTGAGTTGGAGGCGTGCTTGGCCACGCAGTCATGGGTAAATAGGGAGTATAGGAGGGGGCTGAGCACGCACCCTTGTGGGGCCCCAGTGTTAAGGGTCAGCGAAGTGGAGGTGCTGTTTCTTACCTTCACCACCTGGGGGCGCCCGTCAGGAAGTCCATGACCTAGTTGTACAGGGCGGGGTTCAGACCCAGGGCCTCGAGCTTAATGATGAGCATGGAAGGCACTATGGTGTTGAATGCTGAGCTATAGTCAATGAATAGCATTCTTACATCTGTATTCCTCTTGTGTGATGGCGATTGCATCGTCTATTGGGGCGGTAAGCAAATGGAAGTGGGTCTAGGGTGACAGGTAAGATAGAGGTGATATGATCCTTGACTAGTCTCTCAAAGCACTTCATGATGACAGAAGTGAGTGCTACGGGGTGATAGTCATTTAGTTCAGTTACCTTAGCTTTCTTGGGTAAAGGAACAATGGTTGTACATATAATGTACAGTACCAGTCAAAGTTTGGACATACCTACTCATTCAAGGGGTTTTTCTTTATGTTTACTATTTTCTACATTGTAGAATAATAGTAAAGACATCAAAACTATGACATAACACATGGAATCATGTAGTAACCAAAAAAGTGTTAAACAAATCAAAATATATTTTTTATTGTAGATTCTTCAAAGTAGCCACCCTTTGCCTTGATGACAGTTTTGCACACTCTTGGCATTCTCTCAACCAGCTTCACCTGGAATACTTTTCCAACAGTCTTGATGGAGTTCCCACATATGCTGAGCACTTTTTGGCTGCTTTTCCTTAACTCTGCGGTCCAACTCATTCCAAACGATCTAAATTGGGTTGAGGACAGGTGATTGTGGAGGCCAGGTCATCTGACGCAGCACTCCATCACTCCTTCTTGGTCAAATAGCCCTTACACAGCCTGGAGGTGTGTTGGGTCATTGTCCTGTAGAAAAACAAATGATAGTCCCACTAAGTGCAAACCAGATGGGATGGCGTATTGCTGTAGAATGCTATGGTAGCCATGCTGGTTAAGTGTGCCTTGAATTCTAAATAAATCACAGACAGTGTCACCAGCAAAGCACCCCCATACCATCACACCTCCTCCTCCATGTTTCACGGTGGGAACCACACATGCAGAGATCATCCGTTCACCTACTCTGTGTCTCACAAAGACACGGTGGTTGGAGCCAAAAATCTCAAATTTTGATTTATCAGACCAAAGGACAGATTTCAACCAGTCTAATGTCCATTGCTTGTGTTTCTTGGCCCAATCAAGTCTCTTCTTCTTATTGGTGTCCTTTAGTAGTGGTTTCTTTGCAGCAATTCGACCATGAAGGCCTGATTCACAGTCTCCTCTGAACAGTTGATGTTGAGATGTGTCTGTTACTTGAACTCTGTGAAGCATTTATTTGAGCTGCAATTTCTGAGGCTGGCAAATCTAATGAACTTATCTTCTGCAGCAGAGGTAACTCTGAGTCTTCCTTTCCTGTGTCGGACCTCATGAGTGCCAGTTTCATCATAACGCATGTGGCGGAAGAATCCGAATCAGCTCGGTAAGATAGATAATTTGAATGTCTTGACTGCATTATATGCTTATAGGATTGAACTGTTGAACTCTTGTTATTAGAATGTATCCCTTCGGACTCTGGTGTTGGCAGTTGCACTTCTTCCCTCATATGGGCCTCAGTCATATGGGGCCCAGAGAGGGGAGAAGTCAGGCTTGTCTCTCACATGTCCCTGGTGCTATGCAAAATATCTGAAAGGGAAGATTACCAGAGGGAACATTGTCTTCGTATGTGAATTTGTCTTTACCTATTTTAAACCATGTGAAGAGATGGCATGATTAATGGGGAACGAATTACTTGTCTCCACAATGTCTGTGTGCCAGTCACTCCCTCCTTTGGACTTGGGGGAGATAAGGTCTGAGAAAAGATGTGTGGGTTAGTGTCTGGAACCATTGTACATCTCTGATGTTGCACCTATCCTGGGATAGTGTATCACCCAGAGGCTCACTCCCCTCAGGCCTTTACAATTGATTTATGCCATAGAATGAGTTGCTGTTTCTGTACTGTGAAGTACCAAGGACGAGATCTTAGGGAGCTAACTCTGTACAATAAGAACAGTCTCATATATCAAGTCTCACCTTGTGATCCATTCCATACATCTGTTGTTTGCCATGAACATTTAGGAGGATGTACTTTGCTATAAAATGCTGTGACTCAAAGCCGCATGTGGGGCTCTCAACGAATCATCTAGGAGTGATTCGTCGACCAGCTTCATTGTTGCAATAATTAATCAATGTTATTAATATGTTTTGAATAAAGTAATATCCTGATTGGTGATTGACCTTGTATCTCCTCATTATTGATTAGAATTTCCATGACACGCTTGATGGTTTTTGCGACTGCACTTAAAGAAACTATCAAAGTTCTTGAAATTTTCTGCATTGACTGACCTTCATGTCTTAAAGTAACGATGGACTGTCATTTCTCTTTGCTTATTTGAGCTGTTCTTGTCATAATATGGACTTGGTCTTTTACCAAATAGGGCTATCTTCTGTATACCACCCCTACCTTGTCACAACACAACTGATTGGCTCAAACGCATTAAGAAGGAAAGAAATTCCAGAAATTAACTTTTAACAATGCACACCTGTTATTTGAAATGCATTCCAGGTGGCTACCTCATGAAGCTGTTTGAGATAATGCCAAGAGTGTGCAAAGCTGTCATCAAGGCAAAAGGTGGCTCCTTTGTGTCATGCTTTGTGTCATGCTTTGTGTCATGCTATCGGTGTTACTTGATGAGCAAATATATTTCTGAAAGCATGACACAATTCATCCCAGAAATCCAATAAACTGAAATGTTACCTTATCCATGTGTTGTTGGCGGTTGGAATATTTTTTGCATGTACTGTATCGGTGCCGGGCTGTTAATAAATTAATAAATGTTATGCACCAGTGTTTCTCTACCCCCAGTCTGTTGAATGCTGCTAGCCAGCCAGTCTATCAGCTATTTAGCTGGCATTTATTTAATACAATTTCAAGAGCCA
Organism: Salvelinus alpinus; assembly: GCF_045679555.1. Lineage (NCBI taxonomy): Eukaryota > Metazoa > Chordata > Actinopteri > Salmoniformes > Salmonidae > Salvelinus > Salvelinus alpinus. The sequence continues at coordinate 35,064,406 of NC_092108.1, forward strand.
GTCTTGACTCATAGGAAAACGCTCAGTGGCAGTTCCTAGTCCATAAAGTATTAAAACCCCCAGGGCCGGATTAATAAATCATTTCTTTTTTTTTATTAATGCAATTCGATGAAAAGAAAGAAAAAGACCCTTTATAATAAAGCCATAATAACATTTGTTACAGTATGTGGCATGGGCTACAGATGAGCAAAGGCATTTTAAGGATTTCCACATACGGGGAACATTCGTTATTTTTTAAATGTTTTTGAATTTCATTCAATTCTACGTCATTTACATGATGAAAGAAGACATTAACTGAATCTTTTTTAATACCACACAAATTACCGAAATGAGAGCCTACTCTGACACTGACCAACTGAGAACAATCTGGTCTTGAATTCAAACAATAGCCCAGGCCAATGAAGCGACACAGATTGTACAATATATAAATATACACACTGAACAAAAATATAAACGCAACATGCAACAATTTCAAATATTTCACTGAGTTACAGCTCATATAAGGTAATCAGTCAATTGAAATACATTCATTTGGCCCTAATCTATGGATTTCACAACTGGGAATACAGATATGCATCTGTTGGTCACAGATAACTTTTAAAAAAAATGGGCCTCAGGATCTCATCACATATCTCTGTGCATTCAAATTGCCATTGATAAAATGCAACTGTGTTCATTGTCTGTAGCTTTTAGAGAATTTGGCAGTACGTTCAACCGGACTCACCATCGCAGATCACATTTATGGCGTTGTGTGGGTGAGCGGTTTGCTGATGTCAACGATGTGAACAGAGTGCCCCATGGTGGCGGTGGGGTTCCCATACCATAAACCCACCACCACCATGGGGCACTCTGTTCACATCGTTGACATCAGCAAACCGCTCGCCAAAACAATACAACGCCATAAATGTGATCTGTAGTTGTGAGTCCGGTTGAATGTACTGACAAATTCTCTAAAACGACATTGGAGGCGGCTTATGGTGCCAACAGAGAGGTCTGCCTTGCTTCTAGCTCATGTTATTGGATACAGCCGGGAAGAACTATTGGATATCAGAGTGGCAGTAACTCACCAGCACTACCAGCATTACGACCAGGAATACGACTTTCCCGAAGCGGACCTTTTGTTCACACCCACCAGGGCAATTGAACTGATTCCAGAGGCCGACCCAAAACAATGCCAATGAAGAAGAGGTACTCGGAGTGGTCTTCCAGTCCGACTTAAGAGAGGTGCGCACACCACCCACCGCTTCGGATTATATTACTCGCTAATGTTCAGTCTCTGGATTATAAAGTTGACGAGCTCAGGATGAGGGCTTCTTTCCAGAGAGACATCAGGGATTGTAACATACTCTGTTTCACGGAAACATGGTTCTCTCAGGATATACTGTCTGTCGGTCCAACCAGGTTGGTTCTCAGTTCATCGCGGAGACAGGAATAAATACCTCTCAGGGAAGAAGGGCAGGGGTGTATGTTTCATGATTAACGATTCATGGTGTAAATGTGATAACATACAGGAACTCAAGTCCTTTTGTTCGCCCGACCTAGAATACCTCACAATCAAATGCCGACCCTATTATCTCCCAAGGTAATTTTCTTTGGTTATAGTCACGGCAGTGTATATCCCCCCTCAAGCCAATACCACGACGGCCCTCAAAGAACTTTACTGGACTTTATGCAAACTGGAAACCACATATCCTGAGACCACATTTATAGTAGCTGGGGATTTTAACAAAGCAAATTTGAGAAAAAGGCTGCTGAAGTTCTATCAACACATAGACTGTAGTACTCGCGCTGCTAAAACACTCGACCACTGCTACTCCAACTTCCAGGGTGCTTACAAGGCCCTCCCCGGCCCTCCTTTCAGCAAATCTGACCACGACTCCATTTTGCTTCTCCCTTCCTATAGTCAGAAACTTAAACAGGAAGTACCTGTGCTAAGGACTATTCAATGCTGGTCTGACCAATCGGAATCCACACTTCAAGATTGTTTTGATAACGCGGACTGGGATATGTTCCGGGTAGATTCAGAGAATAACATCGACGTATATACTGATACTGTGACTGAGTTATCAGGAAGTGTACAGGAGATGTTGTACCCACTATGACTATTTAAACCTACCCTAACCAGAAACCGTGGATAGATGGCAGCATTCGCGCAAAACTGAAAGCACGAACCACCGCATTTAACCATGGCAAGGTGACTGGGAATATACAAACAAGAAAATACAAACAAGAGTAGTCATTCCCTCCGCAAGGTATTCAAACCGGCAAAACGTCAACATAGAGACAAAGTGGAGTCACAATTCAACAGCTCAGACACGAGACGTATGTGGCAGGGTTACAGACAATCACGGACTACAAAAGGAAAACCAGTCACGTCGCGGACACCTACGTCTTGCTGCCGGACAAGCTAAACACCTTCTTCGCCTGCCAACGACGCAGACCGCTACCAATGACTGTGGGCTCTCCTTCTCCGTGGCTGATGTGAGTAAGACATTTAAGCGTGTTAACCCTCGCAACGCTGCCGGCCAAGACGGCATCCCTAGCCGCGTCCTCAGAGCATGCTCAGAACAGCTGACCGGTGTGTTTACTGGCATATTCAATCTCTCCCTATCCCAGTCTGCTGTCCCCACATGCTTCAAGATGGCCACCATTGTTCCTGTACCCAAGAAAGCAAAGGTAACTGAACTAAATTACTATCGCCCCTCAGCACTCACTTCTGTCATCACGAAGTGCTTTAAGAGACTAGTCAAGGATCAAATCACCTCCACCTTACCCGTCACCCTAGACCCACCTCCATTTGCTTACCGCCCCAATAGATCCACAGATGCAATCGCCATCACACTGCACACTGCCCTATCCCATCTGGACAAGAGGAATACCTATGTAAGAATGCTGTTCATTGACTATAGCTCAGCCTTCAACACCGTAGTACTCTCCAAGCTCATCATTAAGCTCGGGGCCCTGGGTCTGAACCCCGCCCTGTGCAACTGGGTCCTGGACTTCCTGACAGGCCGCACCCAGGTGGTGAAGGTAGGAAACAACACCTCCACTTCGCTGATCCTCAACACTAGGATCCCCACAAGGGTGCGTGCTCATCCCCATCCTGTACTCCCTGTTCACCCATGACTGCGTGGCCAAGCACGCCTCCAACTCAATCATCAAGTTTGCAGACGACACAACAGTAGTAGGCTTGATTACCAACAATGACGAGACATCAGGAAAATAACCGCGCACCTCTTCAACCTCAGGAGGCTGTAGAAATTTGGTGTGGCACCTAAAACACTCACACTTACAGATGCACAATAGAGAGCATCCTGTCGGGCTGTATCACAGCCTGGTACGGCAACTGCACCGCCCTCAAACGCAAGGCTCTCCAGAGGGTGGTGCGGTCTGCACAACGCATCACCGGGGGCAAACTACCTGCCCTCCATGACACCTACAGCACCCGATGTCACAGGAAGGCCAAAAAGAACATCAAGGACAACAACCACCCGAGCCACTTCCAGGTGCATCAAAGCTGTGAGATTGAGAAACAGCTTCTATCTCAAGTCCATCAGACTGCTAAACAGCAATCACTAACTCAGAGAGGCTGCTGCCTACATTGAGAACCATTCACTGGACACTTTAATAAATGGATCACTAGTCACTTTAAGCAATGCCACTCTAAATAATGCCACTTTAATAATGTTTACATATCTTACATTACTCATATCACATGTATATACTGTATTTTATACCACCTACTGCACCTTGCCTATGCCGCTCGGCCATCGCTCATCCATATACTATACAGTATGTACATATTCTCATTCACCCCTTTAGATTTGTGTGTATTAGGTAGTTGTTGGGAATTGTTAGATATTACTGCACTGTTGAAACTAGAAGCACACGCATTTCGCTACACTCGCATTAACATCTTGTAAGCATGTGTATGTTACCAATAAAATTTGATTTTTATAGACTTTTACTCAAGTAGTATTTTTTGGCAGACTTTCACTTTCACTCAAGTATGACAACTGGATACTTTTTCCACCACTGCCCCTCTCATCCCTTCCAGGCTTCTGGGAGGGAGGGTGGACAATGAGCCTGTCATAGCAGATGTAAGCAATGTCCTCACGTGCTCTGGCAGCTTTCATGTCTGGGATAAGTTCTTTCCTCTTCTGGCACACAGCTTCAGGATGGTCCTAGTTGGGGAAGATAGACACTCCTCTCAAGTATTGTCTCTTTCCAGAACAAATACCTTGTTCTTGAACCTCAGGAACTTGACCTCTATCGGCCTGGGCCTGTCACCTGGGCGTTCTAGTACTGTGGGCGCGCTCCACCTCAATCTTCCTGTGGTCTATCTTCAATTTCTCAGAGATCATTTCCCTCACTTTGTCCTCAGACTCCATCCAGGTCTCATGTGGCGATTCTGCAATTCTGTCCACAACTATGTTATTCCCCATTGATTGTCTCTTGTGATTTATCCGCCATTGTTATCATAGATTCACTCACAGAACTTCCCTCAATGTCTCTTTATTTAACTAGGCAAGTCAGTTAAGAACAAATTCTTATTGACAATGACGGCCTAGGAACAGTGGGTTAACTGCCTTGTTTTAGGGGCAGAACAGATTTTTACCTTGTCAGCTCGGGGATTCGATCTAGCAACGTTTCGGCAACTGGCCCAACGCTCTAACCACTAGGCTACTTGCCATTCTCCTGTTTCAACTCATCGAGCTGACCCTGGGAGAACCGCAAGCTGTTATTCAGGTCCTGCAACTCTCTGGTGAGGTCGTCCATTTTCTGTGGAGGTCCACAGAGCTGTTTAGAGGCATCCAGCTGATAGTGTGTGGGGACTTCCTCCAGCTGCCCCCAATCTCCAAGGGAAAGAACAAGGCCAGCTTCTGCTTCCGGGTCAGATTGCCTGGTGATAATGGTACTACGTTACACTGACTCCCACCATCAGCATTTGTCATTACAGTAAGTCTCAGTCTAGCCATGTTTGCATCTGCTACTTGGTGGGTGTGTTTGATTAAAATCCTAACATCCTAACCAAGCTTGCTTACATGTGGATAAGTCATGCATGAATAATATCAATGACAGATTTGTGCTAAACCATTGAGTTCCGTGTCATTTATATTTCGAGTCACAATCTGAGATGATAACTGATATATATTTAATTATTTAAATTTTTATTTTTATTTAACCTTTATTTAACCAGGTAGGCCAGTTGAGAACAAGTTCTCATTTACAACTGCGACCTGGCCAAGATAAAGCTAAGCAGTGTGACAAAAACAACAACACAGAGTTACACATAAACAAACATACAGTCAATAACACAATAGAAAAATCTATGTACAGTGTGTGCAAATGTAGAAGAGTAGGGAGGTAAGGCAATAAATAGGCCATAGAGGTGAAATAATTACAATTTAGCCTTAACACTGGAGTGATAGATGTGCAGATGATGATGTGCAAGTAGAGCTATTGGGGTGTAAAAGAGCAAGAGGATAAGTAACAATATGGGGATGAGGTAGTTGGGTGTGCTATTTACAGATTGGCTGTGTACAGGTACTGTGATCGGTAAGCTGCTCTGACAGCTGATGCTTAAAGTTAGAGAGGGAGATATAAGACTCCAGCTTCAGTGATTTTTGCAATTCGTTCCAGTCATTGGCAGCAGAGAACTGGAAGGAAAGGCAGCCAAAGGAAGTGTTGGCTTTGGGGATGACCAGTGAAATATACCTGCTGGAGCGCGTGCTACGGGTGGGTGTTGCTATGGTGACCAGTGAGCTGAGATAAGGTGGGGCTTTACCTAGCAAAGACTTATAGATGACCTGGAGCCAGTGGGTTTGGCGACGAGTATGTAGTGAGGTCCAGCCAACGAGAGCATACAGGTCGCAGTGGTGGGAAGTATATGGGGCTTTGGTGACAAAACGGATGGCACTGTGATAGACTACATCCAGTTTGCTGAGTAGAGTGTTGGAGGCTATTTTGTAAATGACATCGCCGAAGTCAAGGATCATTAGGATAGTCAGTTTTACGAGGGTATGTTTGGCAGCATGAGTGAAGGAGGCTTTGTTGCGAAATAGGAAGCTGATTCTAGATTTAATTTTGGATTGGAGATGCTTAATGTGAGTCTGGAAGGAGAGTTTACAGTCTAACCAGACACCTAGGTATTTGTAGATGTCCACTTAGTTTTACTAGCATTTAAAAGCAGGTGGAGGCCACGGAAGGAGTGTTGTATGGCATTGAAGCTCGTTTGGAGGTTTGTTAGCACAGTGTCCAAAGAAGGGCCAGATGTATACAGAATGGTGTCGTCTGCGTAGAGGTGGATCAGAGAGTCACCAGCAGCAAGAGCGACATCACTGATATATACAGAGAAAAGAGTCAGCCCGAGAATTGAACCCTGTGGCCCCCCCATAGAGACTGCCAGAGGTCTGGACAACAGGCCCTCCAATTTGACACACTGAACTCTGAGAAGTAGTTGGTGAACCAGGCGAGGCAGTCATTTGAGAAGCCAAGGCTATTGAGTCTGCCGATAAGAATAGAGTTTGACAGAGTCGATTGACAGAGTCGAAAGCCTTGGCCAGGTCGATGAAGACGGCTGCACAGTCCTGTCTTTTATCGATTTATTGACCGTTTGGGTCTAGAGTGTCTCCCCCTTTGAAGAGGTGGATGACCGTGGCAGCGTTCCAATCTTTGGGGATCTCAGACAATACAAATGAGAGGTTGAATAGGCTAGTAATAGGGGTTGCAACAAATTTGTTGGATAATTTTAGAAAGAGAGGGTCCAGATTATCTAGCCCAGCTGATTTGTAGGGATCCAGATTTTGCAGCTCTTTCAGAACATCAACTGTCTGGATTTGGGTAGAGGAGAAGCGGGGGGGGGGGGGGGGGGGGGGGGCAAGCTGTTGCAGGGGGTGCTGAGATGTTGGCCGGGGTAGGGGTAGCCAGTTGGAGAGCATGGCCAGCCATAGAAAAATGCTTATTGAAATGATTGATTATCGTCGATTTATCGGTGGTGACAGCGTTTCCTAGCCTCAGTGCAGTGGGCAGCTGGAAGGAGGTGCTCTTATTCTCCATGGACTTTACAGTGTCCCAAAGCTTTTTGGAATTAGTGCTACAGGATGCAAATTTCTGTTGAAAAAGCTAGCCTTTGCTTTCCTAACTGCCTGAGTATATTGGTTCCTGACTTCCCTGAAAAGTTGCCTATCGCGGGGGCTATTCGATGCTAATGCAGAACGCCACAGGATGTTAGTCAAGGGCAGTCAAGTCTGAGGTGAACCAAGGGCTATATCTGTTCTTAGTTCAATTTTTTTTGAATGGGGCATGCTTATTTAAGATGGTGAGGAAAGCACTTTTAAAGAGCAACCAGGCATCTTCTACTGACGGAATGAGGTCAATATCCTTCCAGGATAGCCGGGCCAGGTTGATTAGAAAGGTCTGCTCGCTGAAGTGTTTTAGGAAGCGTTTGACAGTGATGAGGGGTGGTCGTTTGACCGCGGACCCATTACGCACACAGGCAATGAGGCAGTGATCGCTGAGATCCTAGTTGAAGACAGCAGAGGTGTATTTAGAGGGCAAGATGATGATAAAAGCCTCATACATTAATAATAGTCAAATGGTGACTTCTCCTTGACATCTATTCTAGAATCTGGCGGAAGTGTATCCAGCTGAACATGGAACTGACTGAGGTGCGTAGGCAGACGGACCAGTCCTTCATCTCCCTCCTGCAGGCAGTGAGAGTGGGCAGGTTCGCTGAGCAGTGGCAGCCATTTTGGAATGGATGTTCTGGGCCTATTCAATGGGTGCATCTCAATAGTCTAAAGCGGCTTCCTCTCTAATGCTTGTTCTCTTAATGAAATGAGGGTTGGGTGAAAGAGAAGCTGTCACCTATCCAGTTATTTTACAAAAGGCGACTAAGAAAGAGAGGAAGCCACTTTATAGACAGTTGAAATGCATCCACTGTGCAACAACTGATATCCATGGTCTTTCATGATAAAATGCCAGTAAATAAGCTACGTATTTATTAAAAGTAATGGTATTGTCAATGTCCATCATTAAATGCCACAGAGTCACAGAGGAGGTCACTGCCATGCTGATGGAGAGCGCCTATCACAAGATCGAGCTGGACGGTATCCTGGTAACCAGGCTGTGCACTCACAAGGTCGACGTGGAGCTGACGAAAGACAAGAAGCTCCAGCAGCTGCCAGGTTTGGCATTTTTTCTTTAGTTTTAATCATTGTTGTGACTGTTATCCCCACAGTTCTTAAGTTTTTGTGTGAGACAAACCAGTGCCTTGAGGCAGGTGACGATTGGCCAGTACTGTGTGTCACAGGCTTGAGTCATTTGTTGACTGATGTTGTTGACTTCCTGACAACCATAGGACCTTGAGGGTCTCAGTTACAAATGTGCTTTGGGGTGCTAACCCAATAAGCAGGCCATTACAGGAAGTCATGTTCCAACCCACCTTACTTCCTGTTGGCATTTCCTTTGTTAGACCCCCTACACACAGCTTGTAGAAAAGAAAAAATGTCACCAATGAAATGCAACCTCGAGCAAACATACCCCATGATTAGGCTGGCAAGAACCAATGAAAGGAATTGTTTTGTTTTTTCTGCCCTGTGTGTGAGCCTTATGCTACCCTTGATACTGGGGACAACCTGTGGTGAGCCTTTGTCACCAGCCACAATGAGTTCAATCTCTGTGTGACATGCTGGTTTTTTAGGGTCATGGCTTCAAATTGAGAATGCTGAGATGATAATTGAAAGTAGGGTTGCCACCTAAAAAAAACATCAGGTGTTTAAAAAAAGAAGAATCTGCCCCTATTGCTCAAAACAGAATCTAAATGTGCTCCTTTGTGGGGTAACCGACTGAACCTGTTCTTAGTCTGTTTGTTTGTGTCTCCCCAAGAAAATGTAACTTTTGTTTGTAGCCGTTTGCTGTCATTATACTACTTTACAGAGATGAGAAAATATTTGCAAAGTTTAAATGGGTCCTCCATTCGTTCCCAGGGTCAGTGCGGTTGTTTGAGGCAGTGGACAGCGACCCTGTGCTGGTGAAGACCAAGAGTCCAGTCAGCAGGCTATTGCAGCTCAAAGTGGGCGCTCAGGTCACTGCATGGAGACTACTCCTTTAGTGATCACAACTACATAAGAGTGAATGCATCTCTAAACTGTTGTGCTATCTTGATTTAATAGTTGTCAAGTAAATATAAATGTTCCATTGTAGGCTCACTGACTTGGCTGCTTTGTATCCCCAGGTCATGCTAACAAAGAACCCGGACGTCCAAAGGGGCCTGGTCAACGGGGCTCGAGCAGTCCTGGTGGACTTTCAGCCTGTGAAATAATAGATTTAAAACCGACTGGGTCTATGGTGGGAATTTCACACATGGGCCATTTATTAAAATTAAAATAAAATGCATCCTTCCCTGCACTTCCTGGAGATAATCAGTGATCTGATACGACTGATTTGGTTCAAGCTATGCAGTGTACCCACTGCTTTGTCCCGTACAATTGTGTTGGATCCTTGATAACTCAAAGGGAGAAAGGAAGGATGCATCATAAAAACATTCAAACAAAGACTCTCTCTCTCTCTCTCTCTCTCTCTCTCTCTCTCTCTCTCTCTCTCTCTCTCTCTCTCTCTCTCTCTCTCTCTCTCTCTCTCTCTCTCTCTCTCTCTCTCTCTCTCTCTCTCTCTCTCTCTCTCTCTCTCTCTCTCTCTCTCTCTCTCTCTCTCTCTCTCTCTCTCTCTCTCTCTCGCTCTCGCTCTCGCTCTCTCTCTCTCTCTCTCTCTACGGTGACGGACCTAGGGCTGTGAATGAGTCATACCTTTGATCACATTTCAAAAATTCTTTCATCTCCCTTTGGCTCTGATGAATCGCCCCTGCCAAACTAATGTTACTATGTTGGTAAATGCAATATCTCTGAAACTCCAGCTAGCCTTGCTAATCACCATATTGCTTTTATATATCCACTCAAGGCCGAGTTATTAGGGGGAGAGAAAAGGTGACATACTTCTGGATGAAATGGAATCCAGCTAGCCTCAGAAGATGGATGTCCATTTAGCGATTCTCATTAGCAATTCTCATTCACCCCACGTCTTGCAGGTAAACCACCAGACAGCACCGGTTACATATCAGCTGTGTTTGACCCTGTATGTTATTAGTCAGCCCACCACCGACTCTGCAGCCCCCCCCTGCCCCAAGAACTGGCTCTCATTGCTCTGAAATGTGTCGGTACGATTGGCTAGACAGATGAGCCAAGCCCTCTTGGGTAATTGAGTTCATTGGTCACCATAAGTGTCATCCATGTTTGCTTTCCCTTCCCTCGACTCCGAGGGCAGTGTTGAAACAGACGCAGAGTGATGTCACAAGATCATAACCTTGTGATAATTACAGTCTATATTCGCATTGAAGATGTATAGCTCTAAGCGATATATCTCGATTCGGTACGCATGTGACTCATCCTCTCTGCAGCTCCAAACAAAGCTGGTTTTCACTACACTTCAGGCTGACTCATATCACGTGTATCAAATAGGTCTTCCTCTCTGTATGACAGTTTTCCACCACATTCTCCGGGTATATCTATGCGTCTCTGTATTTCGGCATGTATCTTACCCACTCTGTGCGTGTGTTTTGTCAGGGCAAGACGCTAGACTGTGTGGAGATCTCCCTGGCGAGGGTCTTCGAGAGCGGCCAGGCCTACCTGGTTCTGTCTCAAGCCAGGAGCCTGGAGGACCTAAGGGTCATGGACTTTGACCTCCGTGTGGTCCGAGCCGACCCCGACGTGCTGTTCTTCTACAGGAAGCGAAGGAAAGAGTGATTACTGCTACAGGTGAGCGTTTCTGGCTGTGTGTATAACATTTCCATTAAACACATTGGTCTGTGAACATTTCATACAGAAAAAAACACAACGAGGAACCAGAATGCATTAAGACTTGGCTACATGGTCAAACTATACTGAACAAAAATATAAACGCAACATGTAAAGTGTTGGTCCCATATTTAATGGGCTGAAATAAAAGATCCCAGAAATGTTCCATACGCACAAAAAGCTTATCTCTCCAATTCTGTGCACAAATTTGTTTACATCCCTGTTAGTGAGCATTTATTCTTTGCCAAGATAATCCATCCACCTGACAGGTGTGGCATATGAAGAAGCTGATTAAATAGCATGATCGTTACACAGCTGCACCTTGTGCTGGGGACAATAAAAGGTCACTCTAAAATGTGCAGTTTTTGTCAAGCAACACAATGCCACAGATGTCTCAAGTTTGGGGGAGCATGCAATTGGCATGCTGACTGAATAAATGTCCACTAGAGCTGTTGGCAGATAATTTCATGTTAATTTCTCTACCAGAAACCGCCTCCAACGTAATTTTTGAGAATTTGGCAGTACATCCAACCGGCTTCCATGTGTAACCATGCTAGCCCAGGACCTCCACGTCTGGCTTCTTCACCTGCGGGATCGTCTGAGGCCAGACACCCGGACAGCTGATGAAACTGAGGAGTATTTTTGTCTGTAATAAAGCCCTTTTGTGGGGAAAAACTCATTCTGATTGACTGGGCCTGGCTCCCCAGTGGGTGGGCCTATGCCTTCCCAGGCCCACCCATGTGAAATCCATAGATTAGGGCCTGATGAATTTATTTCAATTGACTGATTTCTATATATGAACTGTAACTCAGTAAAATAGTTGAAATTGTTGCATGTTGCGTTTATATATTTGTTCAATATACAAACCTTTGAAGCAACGGGAAGTGTCCAAGTAGTTTCTTACATCTTCCTTTGTGTATTTTTTGGCTTTGCACCTCAGACAAAGTCTGAAGTGACCTTTACTGTTATCCTACTGTGTACTGCCACCCTGTGTTAGAAGAGGTTCATTGATGTCCATAAATCCAGCCTAGTTTAACCATCCTGTTGAGGGTTGGTCAGGTCCGGCATTAATGATGTGTGTCATGTCCAAGCTTCCACTACTCTGTGTCCAAAGCAAAAGGCTCAGATCTCTTTCTCTCTGCAGGCATCTATGGATAAGTTTGTGGGCAAAAATAACCAGGAGAACTATTGGTAAGGAGAAAATCCTCAACACCACAGACATGATTATGTTGATATCCACACCACTTGATTTTAACATTTCATTTGTTTATGGTTTCAAGTGATGGTCTCTATTTTTACAACTGTATACATCAAGGACATGCACTGCCAGCGACTGTTTATGTGACTGTTACTGTTTTGTTTATTATGATTTTGACCATCTGAAATTATTAAGCAAATAAAGTTGAACTACTTGGTGTACAGTATCCAAATGACTTATTACCCACTCTTGACAGCATATTGGCCATTTCTACCAGTTTCAATTCAAGGTTTTGCTTATTATTTGTCCTATATTGTGAGGTCATAAACCAAAAGGAATGGACTTTGGCAGTTTTAGAAGCATATACTTCAAAGTACAGTACCAGTCAAAAGTTTGGATACACCTACTACTTTTTTTAAACTATTTTCTACATTGTAGAATAATAGTGAAGACATCAAAACTATGAAATAACACATATGGAATCATGTAGTAACCAAAAAAGAATGAAACATATCAAAATATATTTGAGATTCTTCAAAGTAGACCCTTTGCCTTGATGTAAGCTTTGCACACGCTTGGCATTCTCTCAACCAGCTTCATGAAATGACCTGGAATTCATTTAAATTAACAGGTATGCCTTGTTAAAAGTTAATTTGGGGAATTTCTTTCATTCTTAATGTGTTTGAGCCAATCAGTTGTGTTGTGACAAGGTAGGGGTGGTATATAGAAGATAGCCCTATTTGGTAACAGACATATCTCAACATTAACTGTTCAGAGGAGACTGCATGAATCAGGCCTTCATGGTCGAATTGCTGCAAAGAAACCACTACTAATGGACACCAATAAGAAGAGACTTGCTTGTGCCAAGAAATATGAGCAATGGACATTAGATCGGTGTAAATCTGTCCATTGGTCTGATGAGTCCAAATTTGAGATTTTTGGTTACAACACCATGTCTTTGTGAGACGCAGCGTAAGTGAACGGATGATCTCCACATGTGTGGTTCCCACCGTGAAGCATGGAGGAGTTGTAATGGTATGGGGGTGCTTTGCTGGTGACACTGTCTTTGATTTATTTAGAATTCAAGGCACACTTAACCAGCATGGCTACCATAGCATTCTGCAGCAATACGCCTCCCATCTGGTTTGCACTTAGTGGGACTGTCATTTGTTTTTCAACAGGACAATGACCCAAAACACACTTCCAGGGTGTGTAAGTGCTATTTGACCAAGGAGAGTGATGGAGTGCTGCATCAGATGGCCTGGCCTCCACAATCAGCCGACCTCAACCCAATTGACATGGTTTGGAATGAGTTGGACAGCAGAGTGAAGGAAAAGCAGCCAGCAAGTGCTCAGCATATGTGGGAACTCATGAACTCATGAAGCTGGTGGAGAGAGTGCCAAGAGTGTGCAAAGCCGTCATCAAGGCAAAGGACAATAAAGTATGTATTGATTTTTTTAACACTTTGTTTACTACATGTTATTTCATAGTTGATGTCTTCAGTACTATTCTACAATGTAGAAAGTATATTTATTTTAATAAATCAGAACCTTGGAATGAATAGGTGTGTCCAAATTTTTGACTGTATGTCACACCAAGTAACAAACCCTTTTCTATTTTCCAAGATGTGGCAGCTCCTAAGTGTCCATTCGTTGGGTGTATGGAAAATGGATACAATCCTATGACTTTGGGGCTCCTTGACGGCTACAGTACTTAGTGTAATAACCAAGTGTAATAACCAACTGAGGCTAATCATTCATGTAAGGGTCTCCTGGAGTCAAAGCAAGTACTGAATAGCCTATATGTTCCCTGGCTCAACATCCATGAACTAGATGCATGGTCTGAACTGTAATGCAAAGACTGGAAGAAGTAGAGGGACACAGGATCTACAGCACTTAGCATTTTAACGCAGTCCAACTGCAGAATGGTTAGTCACCTGGCCAGTCTTCATTCCCTGGCCACAAAGAGTTCAGAGAACTTTTCACCCTTCACCAATACAAGCAGCAGGTCAGCCAAATACAGTCAAATGCACATATTGGATGTCTAATGGCTCAGGTGTATACAGAAAACAATATTTTGTCCAGAAGAAAAACAATATTAACAAAGATCTGTGATTTATTAACATGAATAAATACAACACAGGCTGTGGTCTCAAGCCTTCCCTGACACTGCAAATCTGTAGTGTTTAAATATATTCCACAGCTGCAATAAACTACTGGAATTGACGGAGAATGGAGGAAAGGTTCATTTGACGTTGAGGAAGAGATTGTGCGCTACCAGTGAGAGAAAAGGAGAAATAATCAATTAGTTAAATACGATAACTGTATTGTAACACTTACAGTGCATTCGGAAAGTATTCAGACCCCTTGACTTTTTCCACAGTATTCTAAAATGAAAAAAAAATAAAATCTCAGTCTACACACAATGACAAAGCGAAAACTGGTTTAAAAAAATTGTTTGCCAATGTATTCAAAATATAAAAGAATATACCTTATTTACATACAGTTGAAGTCAGAAGTTAGATACAGTTATACATACATCTAAGCCAAATACATGTAAAAACTCTGTTTTTCACAATTCCTGACATTTAATTCGAGTAAATATTCCCTGTCTTAGGTCAGTTAGGATCACCACTTCATTTTAAGAACGTGAAATGTCAGAATAATAGTAAAGAGAATGATTTATTTCAGCTTTTATTTCTTCCATTACATTCACAGTGGGTCAGAAGTACTCAATTAGTATTTGGTAGCATTGCTTTTAAATTGTTTAACTTGGGTCAAACGTTTTGGGTAGCCTTCCACAATGTTGGGTGAATTTTGGCCCATTCCTCCTGACAGAGCTGGTGTAACTGAGTCAGGTTGATAGGCCTCCTTGCTCCCACACGCTTTCAGGTTATGTCGATATAGGACTTGTTTTACTGTGGATATAGTTACTTTGTACCGGTTTCCTCCAGCATCTTCACAAGGTCCTTTGCTGCTGTTCTGGGATTGATTTGCACTTTTCATACCAAAGTACGTTCATCTCCAGGAGACAGAACACGTCTCCTTCCTGAGCAGTATGAAGTCTGCGTGGTCCCATGGTGTTTATACTTGCGTACTATTGTTTGTACAGATGAATGTGGTACCTTCAGGCAATTTGGAAATTGCTCCCAAGGATGAACCAGACTTGTGGAGGTCTACAATTTTTTCTGTGAGGTCTTGGCTGATTTCTTTTGATTTTCCCATGATGTCAAGCAAAGAGGCATTGAGTTTGAAGGTAGGCCTTGAAATACATCCACAGATACACCTCCAATTGACTCAAATTATGTCAATTAGCCTGTCAGAAGCTTCTAAAGCCATGACATCATTTTCTGGAATTTTCCAAGCTGTTTAAAGGCACAGTCAACTTAGTGTATGTAAACTTCTGACCTACTGGAATTGTGTTACAGTGAATTATAAGTGAAATAATCTGTCTGTAAACAATTGTTGGAAAAATAACTTGTGTCATGCACAAAGTAGATGTTCTAACCGATTTACCAAAACTATAGTTTGTAAACAAGAAATTTGTGGAGTGGTTGAAAAACAAGTTAATGACTCCAACCTAAGTGTATGTAGACTTCCGACTTCAACTGTAAGTGTTCAAATCATTTGCTATGAGACTCGAAATTGAGCTCAGGTGCATCCTGTTTCCATTGATCATCCTCGAGATGTTTCTACAACTTGATTGGAGTTAAATTGATTGGGCATGATTTGGAAAGGCACACACCTGTCTATATAATGGTCCCACATTTGACAGTGCATGTCAGAGCAGAAACCAAGTCATCAGGTCGAAGGAATTGTCCCTAGAGCTCCGAGACAGGATTGTGTTGAGGCACAGAGCTGTGGAAGGGTACCAAAACATTTCTGCAGCATTGAAGGTCCCAATAAACACAGTGGCCTTCATCATTCTTCAATGGAAGAAGTTTGGAACCACCAAGACTCATCCTAGTGCTGGCTGGCATGCCAAACTGAGCAATCAGGGGAGAAGGACCTTGGTCAGGGTGGTGACCAAGAAGCCAATGGTCACTCTGACAGAGCTCCAGATTTCTTCTGGAGATGGGAGAACCTTCCAGAAGAACAACCATCTCTGCAGCACTCCACCAATCAGGCCTTTATAGTAGAGTGGCCCGAAGGAAGCCACTCCTCAGTAAAAGGCACACGACAACCCACTTGGAGTTTGCCAAAAGGCATCTAAAGGACTCTGACAATGAGAAACATGATTCTCTGGTCTGATGAAACCAGGTTTGAACTTCTTGGCCTGAATGCCAAATGTCACATCTGGAGGAAACCTGGCACCATCCCTACGGTGAAGCATGGTGGTGGCAGCATCATGCTGTGGAAATGTTTCAGGGAATGGGAGACTAGTCCGGAGTGAAGGAAAGATAAACGGAGCAAAGTACAGAGCGATCCTTGATGATAACCTGCTCTAGAGAGCTCAGGACCTCAGACTGGGGAGAAGGTTCACCTTCCAACAGGACAATGATCCTAAGCACACAGCTGAGACTATGCAGGAGTGGCTTCAGGACAAGTCTCTGAATGTCCTTGAGTGGCTCAGCCAGAGCTGGCGAGACCTGAAAATAGCTATGCAGCGACGCTCCCCATCCAACCCGACAGAGCTTGAGAGGATCTGCACAGAAGAATGGGAAAAACTCCCCAAATACAGGTGTGCCAAACTTGTAGCGTCATACCCAAGAAGACTTGATGCTGTAATCGCTGCCAAAGGTGCTTCAACAAAGTACCAGGTAAAGGGTCTAAATGTAAATATGTTTTTTCCTTTAATACTTACTAACATTTCTAAAAGCCTGTTTTTGCTTTGTTATTATGGGGTATGAGTCAAGGGGTCTGAATGCTTTCTGAATGCACTGTAGATAAAATTAAATTAAAACAGCTATCACATTCGCTTTACATATATTCTGCATGCAATAGTGTGCGCACACAGGTTATGCCTCATGAACACACTTACAGTGGTCCCGTGCATGTAGGAAGTTCCTCTATGCATTCCTCCTCAGTGTGTGATCGTGAGCCCACTCGGGTTGCACAAACCTCCAGCCTCTTCCTTGTGTGGGCGCAGTGGTCCGATGCCTCACATTTTGTCCGTATTGTGTCTCAGGGATCAAGGGAGGGACAAACCGCTGCAGATGACCAGCATCCAAAACACTACTTCTCAATGTTTAACAAAAGTGTGAGAGTTATGTCTAAAAATGAATATCAACAGTTCTTGAAAAAAAAATTACTCATATTAAAATATTAATAAAAGGTACATATGGAAATATATATTCAACAGTCTTACCATGTCTTCCTCCTCTGCTTGTGCCTCTTCCTCCTGTTCAGTGACAATGTTAGTCGGGTGCAACATACACCTTACCTGTAAAACTGTGACAAAGTTGACTCGATACATAGGAAGTCAATATGAGTTTGTGAAATCAGACAAAAATGATCTATTGTAAACTTTATTAGGTTATGGGTTCAATAGCAATTAGCTACTCTTTGTTGATAATGATGATCAGATGATAGTTAATAAGCAACTAGATTTTTTCAAATCTAAAGCTAGTTTTCATTCCATGTTTCATACCTAGGTGCAGTGGTGATTTTAGCATGTAAATCTTGGTGAGGCAAACTCCCCTCAAATGTTATGCATGCCATCAAAGCCACTACACAACACTAAACAATACATTAATTGGACTATACCGGTGACAAACGGTGCCCACAAACTGTTAGGGCCTACATAAAGCTGCCCCAACAGCAGAGTCCCAACACCTTACCACTGCTACACCTGGTCATCAGCAGAACCTCGTCTGGCAGCGAAACAGTTAATTCAGCCTCATTTACTGCCTTTAAAAAAACATAGCTGATATGGCTGACTTGCACAAATGTGGTTTCTACTGACAATTGAGATGTACAAACTATGGCATAAAGGTACAACGAGCGGATAAGAGGCAATCCGTTATTTCGAATAAGACATTAATGAGCGAGCTAGGACGGATGTAGTCAATATAACTTTGTTCAGCACTTTTGAAATATACAGCGACTGAACCGTTATTACAGTATTCTCCTTGTACACCAAGTCAGAACCGTAGGATAAAAAAGGGGGCAAAGAACCAGACAATCAAAGCTCTTACAATATTCGGCTATAGGCTAACAGGCTACATGTGCACCATCAAGTCAGAACAATAGGCTAAATTATGAGGGAAAAGGGGAGCAAATTATTAATTAGAGGCACAGCTTACATTTACTATTACTTTCTTAGCTACAGTATACATATCTCCCTGGCATATTACATCCTTTATGCAGCAGCATTTAATACATTTTTGTTCTCATGTTGTGCTGTGCTCACTTGAACAGGAAGGTGGCACATTTTGTCATCAACGTCTGGCATTCTCTGGCTCACTATTTTGTGTAATGCTAATTTCAAACTTGACACATTGCTAGGATTAGCAGAGAAAACATTGAAATATGAAGATTGATATTGTACAATATCTCATCAGGCTCCCCATACATTATCATTTTGTTTTGGAAAACCACGATTTTAGACAACACTGGTTGAAGGGAAATGACCTTGCTAACAAGATTTGAATCTGGAGGCGCTGTTAGGTCACACGCAGGAAATAACGTAGCTATAAAGTTCACCGGACGAACGCATCTATTTTCTCTAGATGGCAGTCCTCCAACAATCTCCATAGGATTGGTATGGATCGTCCCATCTGATGGTGAAACACCTTTTCGATACCGAAGTTACTGTAATAGCAGGTTAGGATAATTAACGTAGCAGGTTATGTGACTTCGGTTGAGGTTAGCAAAAAGGTTTGAGTTAGGGTTTGCGAAATTGCAGTCCAAATCTGCTACGAAAAGCACTTTGTATCGAAGTGGTGTGAAGAGTGTGTCCCTTAGGGGGAACCTTTTCTGTCAGATGGAAAGACGGACTGGAAAGGGTGTCGTACACCAACATGGCGGCGCTCATGGACACGAGAATATTGCTTCGAAAAATTAAAGATTTACGGTGCCTGACACCCCGACGGAATCGCGTGAAAGCCAAATGGGTACGTACGACGTAGTTAGCTAACAATAATTGGAAAAATCTACAACCAGTCGTTGACTAAAGTTGGCGGTTAGCTAGCGCTCGAAAACCCTTATCAGCGTTTAGCTTCGACCAGGCCAAGGTTGGCTGCGTGTGAACTTCATTTCCGACTCTTTGTTTTAACGTTTAGAAACGTTAATCATCGCTTGCTAAACATGCTGATATGCCCCATATCTTTCATATCCGCAAAAAAATAATCTTTAAAATGAAAAGATATATACTGTTGCAGTTTTACACAGATCAATAAGCTGCGCGTGCCTCCAGTTGTCAAACTACACTTCCTCCACGGTTATGGGCTTACGCATGTGTTCAGAGCACGCTTAAATGGCTAATTAGCCCAAGTGGCTGCCTAGTCTGATTTAATCAGGCAGTAATGCACAGTTAATTGATGTATATGTAGCAATATTGATGTTACTCATATTGATGTTATGCAGGAAACAGAAACCAATTGTTACTTACCTTTTAATGTACTGGATGTGCTGGTTTACAACATGCATAGTAAAGTTTGATTAACTATATATCTTTGTCTGTCGTGACTACAACACAAAGCATTTTGAAAGAGTATAAAACAGACGAAGACATTTGTGTGCAAAATTGTGTAACTTTTCCTTACACGTCAGAATGTTGACTTAATTACATTTAAACTCGCTCTACCGGTTGTCTGTGCGGATTGTTCTTCTGCTGCTCGAAAATTGAGACTATCCACCAAGTAGTGTTATTAACCTGACTTTCAGTACACTAGTCTAACGTTATATATCGATTTGTACTTAGAGCATTTTCTGAAAGAGTATGATTTTTTTTGGTTTAAGAAGGCAAGTCAGTTCTTAAAATAGGTTATTTACAATGACGGCCTACGCTTGGCCAATTGTGCGCCGCCCTATGGGACTCCCAATCATGGCCAGTTGTGATAGTCTGGATTCGAACCAGGATGTCTGTAGTGACACCTCTAGCACTGAGATGCAGTGCCTTAGACCACTGCGCCACTTAGGAGCCCTATGAAAATCTTCAATAAGAGCGGCACCACAGTCTGAAGACAACTACATTTCAATGAGAAACGTGCAATCAACTTTGCACTCAGTAATGAAGTCATTCACAAGAAAGAGAATCTAATAAAACTAGACAATTTTACATCCTACCCCGGCCGACACTGGGCCAATTATGCGCCGCCCTATGGGACTCCCAATCACGGCCGGATGTGATGCAGCCTAGATTCAAACCAGGTACTGCAGTGACACCTCTTGCACTGAGATGCAGTGTCTTAGACCGCTGCGCCACTCAGGAGCCCAATCTATCAGAATGGTAGATGACAGTTTGAATAAATTCGCTAGAAGGCGGAGTTAAAGGGACAAGGTTACTCACAATAACCATAGTGCCATTTCTATAGGAGTTGATGTGGTTTCCAAGTCCTCTGTTGCTTATTCTGACAGGGAGAACTGGAGAATTACCAGACCCGGTCTGTCAGTCTAAAATAGTTTGCGATGTTGCTGGAAATAATCCTGGAACCCCTGCGGCTAGGGTGAATCCCATCTCTTTTAAAAAAGAGCTGGTTGCTCCCACAGCAAATCAAAGTTGTCACAAAAAGAGACTCCTGTCGTTGCAAAGTTTCTTTGGTTACTTGTTTAGGACAAAGAGTCGGCTGAAACGTTCTGAACCCTTCTGGTAGCACGGGAGTGGGCCAGAGAATTATTCTCTTCCCTGTGCTAGCGAGGGTCTTTTTTTTTTTTTTTTTTAACAGTATTTTTATTGGAATTTCACAATTTTCACCCATATTAAAGAGATACAACAACAGAGACAAGGCAAAAAACAACAACAACAAAAAACGGCACTCGCCTACACATACCTGCGCATACATATATACATACACATATACATACACATATACGCACACCATTTTCCTATCCCCGCTTCTCACCCTATCCCCATCATTGCGTCTCTCAATACATACATTTTAAACAAACTTACAAACAGAAATTAAACAAAAAAGCTCGGTTTAAACTAAGAAGTTAGGTTCCACACATGGAACATACAGTGTAATTCTGAATACATAGATCACCACCATTCTAAGAGAATCCTTGCAGCATAATAGCTGATACCTCAGGTTCTAGGTAATTTAGATAGGGTTCCCACACTTTGTAGAACTGATCTGTTTTAGAATGCAATGTACATGTCAGATATTCCAGAGGCACCCATTCAAAAAGTATCTTATGCCAATCTTTAATAGAAGGAACCTTATCACTAATCCACCGTAAAAGGATGTTTTTCCTTGCAGCAAAGGTAAGGATGTTGTAAAGCCTCCTCTTACTCACAGAAGTAACATGCCTACTAGGGAGACCCAACAGTAAAGAAACTGGGTCCAATTCTAGATCAACCCCTAGGATCTTTTCAATTTCTTGCAGAACACCAGACCAGTATCTTTGTATTTTGGTACATGACCATAAACAATGTGTTAGGGTGCCTGTATCAGTTTTGCATTTAAGACACTGAGGAGAAGAGGAAGAGGGGCTAAAGGCATGTCTGCGATTTGGGGATATATGCAATCGGTGTATTATTCTTAATTGGATTGCTCTAGTACGATTACATATAGATATTGTTTTTGCATATCTCCAAATGTCCTCCCACATCTCTTCGTCAATAGTCACAGACAATTCTTTCTCCCACACTTGTTTCACCCTCTGTGTATCGACAGCGGGAAAGGACCTTAAAGCATCATAAAACAGACTTACAGACATTTTCCTTTGTGGAAAAAAAAGCATTCTCTCAATGACAGACATATCAGGGTTACCAATTAAGGTGGTGCTCTTCACAATATAATGTCTTACTTGTAGGAAGCGGAAAAAGTCCTGCTTTGGGAGTCGGTATTTCTCCACCATCTGCTCAAATGACAATAGAATCTTATCAGCAAATAAGTCATGTAGTCTGCGTATGCCCTTATTAAGCCAAGAGTTAAAGCCAGCATCCAGCAATCCTGGACCAAAATCTGGGTTGTTAAGAATTGGGGTAAGAGCAGAGGTTAGTTTGGACCTTCCCAGGAAGCGCTGAACTGACCTCCAAACCTTGAGTGTGTTAAGTGTAATAGGATTATTGCAGTGATCTTCTACAGACTTGAAACTTCTGAAAAATAAAAGATCCTGTAAGGGGTATTTTGAAAGAGAAGTCTCAATGTCTAACCAAATAGAGGAGTCATCGTTTGTGATCCAATCAGAAATATAACATAGGTGGGCACACCACTGATAGAACCTGATATTGGGCAGATCCAAGCCCCCCATAGAACTTGGCAGCTGCAGTATTGCCTTGGCTTGCGTTTACTCCATATGAAGGAGCTTAGCCATCCATTTACATCCTTTATTACCTTATTGGAGAGTAATACTGGGATCATTTGGATTGGGTAAAGTAGTCTAGGTAAAATGTTCATTTTCAAGAGGGATATTCTACCCAACCAAGAAATCGGGAGAGAGTTCCAGCGCTCCAGATCCTGTCTTATTGTATCAAACAAGGGAACAAAATTGGCTTTGTACATTTGCTGGAATTTAGGAGTTACAAATATACCCAGATACGTAAAGCCTGAGGGAGACCATTTAAAAGGGAAGGGGGGAGAAGTATTAGGTACAGAGTGAAGGCTACCAAGTGGCATAGCCTCTGATTTAGTTAAGTTAATCTTGTAGCCTGAGAATTCGCTGAATAATTGAATAATATTAATAAGAGATGTAGTTGAGGTCTCGGGATTAGAGATGAATATCAGGACATCATCAGCATACAAGCTTATTTTATGGTGAACATCACCAATGAGCAGCCCCTGTATAGCAGGCGTTACCCTGATGGCCTCGGCCAGTGGTTCCATAGCGAGTGCAAATAGGAGGGGGGACAAAGGGCAGCCCTGTCTGGTACCTCTGTATATAGATAAGCTATTTGACCTTAGCCCATTAGTAAGGACAGCAGCCTGAGGATCCTCATATAAAACTTTCACCCATTTTATAAAGTTGTCCCCTAGACCAAATTTATTTAGAGCAAAGAGTAGGTAAGACCACTCCACACGATCAAATGCTTTCTCAGCATCTAGGGAGAGCACCAGACCATCCCTAGCACTTTGTTGGTAGGCTTGAATTACATTAAGAAGCCGCCTGACATTGTTGCACGACTTACGGCCCTTAATGAAGCCAGTTTGGTCTCCTTTCACAATTAGTGGCAGTGAGTCCTCTAATCTTGTGGCTAGAATTTTAGAAAGTAATTTTCTATCCACATTCAGAAGGGAAATTGGTCTGTACGAGGAACAAGACTCTGGACATTTTCCCTTTTTGAGAATAAGTGATATGTTGGCTTCCCTCAGCGTTTGAGGGAGCTGGTCATTTGAAAATGAGTGGTTAAACATATCACGCAATGGCTCAAGGATCAGGCCATGAAACTCTTTATAGAATTCACTACCAAACCCGTCTGGTCCTGGGGCCTTACCGTTTTGCAGATTCTTAATTGCGAACATTATCTCTTCCTCGGTAATAGGGGCATTAAGGAGAGACCTCTGTTTTTCTGAGATAGTAGGGAGCTCAATCTTAGAAAATAAATTCTCCATTAATTTGGGTGCGTCATTTGGCAGTTCTGAGGCATAAAGATTTGCATAAAATTTCTTAAATGAGTCATTTATCAATTTATTTTCATATAAATGATTGCCATCTGAATCAGTAATAGTAGCAATTGACTGTGAGTCAGCTCTCTTTTTAGCTAGGTACGCCAAGTACTTTCCTGGCTTATCGCCATGTTCATATAGCTTTTGCCTGACAAATCCCATTTTCTTTTCAGCGTCCTGTGTTAGGAGAGAGTCCAACGTTGATCTAAGAACTGATATTTCCTTTAATAGGGCAGGCGTGGGAGTTTTAATGTAGTCCTTCTCTTTAGTTCCTAATTCACCCTCTAACCTTTTTTGCTTTTCACGCTTTTTCCGCCTCTTAGTGGCTGTGTATGACATAATCAGACCCCTGGCGTACGCTTTACAGGTTTCCCAAAGGAGCGAGGGATTATCTGTTGATTGAGAGTTAATAGAGAAAAATGCTTTAAACTCTGTAATAAAATATGATGTGAACGTATGGTCTTTAAGGATGGTTGTATTCAGCCTCCAATGTCTTGACAGATTGAATGCCCCGTTGAGTTTTATGTCCAGGATCACCTCCGCATGATCAGATATGACTATGCTTCCTATCCTAGCAGATAAAACAGACTGCAAAGACCTCCTGGGCATAAAAAAGTAATCTATTCTAGTCTGACATCCATGAGGTGCAGAGAAAAAAGTGAACTCTCTGTTGGAGGGGTGAAAAGTTCTCCAAACATCAGCATACCCCAGATCATCACAAATAGCTTTAAGTGACTTAGCTCGAGGAGAGAGTGAAGCTATACCGCTGGGAAACTTATCAATAAGGGGGTTCAACAAACAATTAAAATCTCCTCCAACCACTGCAGTGTCTGAGTTTAATTCTGAAAAGTCTAGAAATACCTTAGTGAGGAAATCAGGGGGGTGGGCAGGGGGGAAGTAAATATTCATTATGGAGATGTTCTGCCCTTGTAAAGTACCATTAATTATAACAAAGCGACCAAATTTATCTTTCACACAATTCAAGACCTTAAGTGGTAAGTTCTTTTTCACAAGAATTGCTACACCTCTACTTCTGGATGTAAATGATGAGAAAAACACTTGACCAAACCCCCCTTGTTGTAATTTCAGATGCTCCTTATCGTCTAAATGAGTTTCTTGCAACAGGGCAATATCAATATTTTCTTTTTTCAAAAAAGACAGTACCTTCTTCCTTTTAATGGGATTATGGCTCCCTCTAATGTTACATGTACATACACGCAGTGTATTACCTGCCATTGCACTTTGACCGTTTCATATTCAGATTGAATCCCACCATAAAAATGGGGTGGTACCTTTTTCCATGTGTTGAACTCTCCTATCTCACCGAGCATAAACAAACGATATGAACCCTGAACTCTAACTATACTAAACCCAAAAATTAAACATGTAAAGATCCAAAAGGGGGTTTTCCCACTAGCTAACATGCAGGGGATTTCAACTTTCCAATGTAGACTCTTAAGTCTGCATTGCCACTCAATAGCCTCGTCCTTTATACATATGAAAATGAAAATCAATATATGAAGATTGAGGCTCTTCCACCTAAAACCAAGCCTGGGCACCAATATAGATTCACCCATATCTCAGCCTGAGCTATAGCGGCAGTTACTTTAGCAAGAAAAATAATAAAAATACGAATATTACTGAACCGGAGCATGTGAGAACTCACACCACTGTTTCATGATCAGATTCAAATAAGATAAAGTTATCCAATGCTGCGGCGGCGCAGCTTAAAGTTATTTACCCGAGAGAGTCAATAAACGCAGCAGCCTCTTCAGGTGTGGAGAGTTTCTTAGGCGATCCGTTGACCATAATCTTCAATGTGGCCGGGTACAACAGTGCGTAGTCCATCTTCATTCTCCTGAGTCGAGCCTTCGCCTCATCAAACCCTTTGCGTCTTCGTACAACCGCTGTGGAGTAATCATTGAAGAATGAGATCTTTGGACCTTTACGTTGACTACCGTCAGAGCCGATATTTCTAGCCGCATCCATAACGCGCTGCTTGTCGGTGAAGTTGTGGAACTTTATAACCACTGGCCGTGGGCGCTGGTTGGGACCGGGTATCGGTGCTTGAGAGCGATGGGCTCTGTCCAGCTTCACACGACCAGCCTTAGTGTCCATTTGTAAGTAGTCAGGGATCCATTCCTCAAAAAAAATTACTGAACGTGTCCCTTCAGAATTTTCCGGGAGTCCCACAACACGAATATTGCATCTGCGTCCTCGATTATCCAAGTCGTCAATGTGCTCCGCCATTTCGCGCACCTGTTTCTCAAGTGCTTTCATCTTAGTGTCCATAGATGTAGTTGAGGCTTCCACTGTAGCGATTCTTCCCTCCGCCTCATCGACACGTTTGACCACCCTCTGTAATTCAGCTGAATGGCCTGCTATTGCTTCCAAGACCGTTCTTATCTTAACATCGATCACTTTAGTAATGTTGTCCGTCATCTTTTGAATCACCAGGTCCATTGTGCCTGGATCCGCAACGGTGTTAGCCTCGCTAACGTAAGCTAGCTCCTCCTGCACATCTACAGGGATGGTGGTTTTGGTTGAGTTCTTAGTAGCTCTGCTGGGCATGTTGTCGGAGATTTTTGAGAAATAACCGTCAAGACTCATTGCAGGATAACTTATTTAGCCAATTCTACCACTTTTTCAAGCTAGGAGATTAATGAAAGAATATAAATTTACGAATGCCACGGGAGCTCGCTGAAACACAGTGTTCTCTCTACGGCGCCATCTTGTCCCCCAGCAGCGAGGGTCTTAAAAAAAAAAAAATGTAGTCCTACCTCAGATCGCCTAAAATTAAGGTTGTTAACCTACGTAAGTGAAAGTGTCAATATTGGAGTATTTGGCCAGAACCGGGATCCTGCCGCTGGCTATTGGTATACACCCAGGATCCGTGCTGACTCCTGTGGCTGGTAGGTCTGTCTCAGGCAGGGCAACGCTGTTTGATAGCTGGATTGGATCTTCTCGACTAGATGGGTGCCCAGACTGCCTTCATGATCTCCTACGCCTTGCGAGTGTCCAGTCTCCCATGGGCCGCAGAGTTGAGCTTCACGTCTGTCCGTATGATTGGGACAGATCAACACTGCCCTCCTCGGCTTTCCTATAGGAGGCATTTAAAACTGAGACAGCAGGTTTTCTATTCTTGCAGCCGAGCTAACAGCCAGAGGATCTCTTCACTAAGATGCTTGATGATGAGATGGTTTCCAATATTGTTATAGCAGCTTTGGTTTTTATCTGCGTTTCTCTGTGACGCTTCCAGCTAATAATGTGCTGAAGTGCTTGGCCCTCCTTGCTTCCTCCCTCGTAGGGTTATCACTAATTAGGAATGAGTGGACAGGTGAAAGCCATGTGGTGGAGGAGGAAGTGAATACAATATTTCTAATAAGTAGTACAAAGAGTGAAATAGATGTATTGTTTTGAGCAGTCTTTGTTTTTAAAAATCATAGTTATTGTTTGGATCACGTGTGCAAACATGTTTAATCAATGATTAAGGAAGGATGCGCTTAACCTTTTTGGTTAAGTGGTGCACCGGTTGGTAGTCAATGGCACAAAGCAAGCCCAATTTTTCTTAATTCTTCCAAATCCTCTTTCAACAGGCTGGCTCTCAGCCCAAGTACCCTGCCACAAACCTGGCCCTTCAGAACTTTGATGCCACCTACAGCTTACAGCTGGGAGAGCAGTGGCCCTCTGTCCGCGTCAGCATGCTTTGTGAGCAGAAGTACGGGGCCCTGGTAAACAATTTCTCCACCACAGAAGGGGTCATCGCAGACCTGCAGTCCCAGGGATGTAGAGACTTTGTCTGCCAACCAGTTGGTGTAGGAGGTCTGGAGAGACTGCAGGCACCTGGATTTCCTCTCCACGATAACCCTTCAACCCTCGAGTCTGTTGGTGTCAGTCAAGATGTGGCTCCTCCTCGCCTCCGCACCAATATCAAGTGCTTTGTTTTCCCCGGGGGAGACATCTCCAGATTCAAGCCTTCTAGGTGAGATTTGCGCCGCTTCTTTTACAGACACGCGAGAGGAACAGGATGAAATCTGGGCTTCAGTCTGTTTCATCAGCACAATTTACTGTAGCTACATGTCTCCTATAATGTAATATTATTTGATTGCCAAGTTGTATGATTTTTAAATTCCCATTCTCCTAGACCCGACTTGTATGGGATGCTTGGGTACTACCTCATGGATGCGGCATCCGTTTTGCCTGCCCTGGCCCTGGATGTCCAGGAGGGACACTCTGTGCTGGACATCTGTGCCGCCCCAGGGGGCAAGACCCTGGCCCTGCTCCAGACACAGGCCATCCGTAAGACAGTCTAGTAGATATGATGCATACACATTGTTGAAGTTCTATCTAATTCACAGACTGGTAAAGCTTTTTTTTTTACAGTTCTATTTAAGTTTGCATTGATCTGGTATTTATTTGTAATGACATGTGTTTTTCAGGATTTCTGTGCGTCAATGACATCTCAGTGTCTCGTACCTACCGCCTCCAGCGGGTCCTCAACAGCTACGTTCCGAAAGAGCTGTTGACAGAAGAAAGAATGCGCATTACTTCCTTTGACGGCAGGAAATGGGGAGAAATCGAAAGGGACACCTTTGACAGAGTAAGGACTGAGATTATTTCACATTACTTGGTTTTATAACAAATTCAGAATGTAAGTACTGAGATTATTTGACCAACATTTGTTGGTTTTATAAAAGATTAGGAAATGTAAGACATTATTGGGCCTTTCCGTGTAAAAGGACCCATGAACTATATATACATTTTAAACTATTTTCTATCCTAAATATTAGGAATAATCTAAAGCTTTGATTTCTGGGCAAATAGATGGAAATTAGGTCTTGGGAAAACATTTACCAGAAAAGTTCTTAAAAGGTATTAGAAATACATTAAAACACTAATGTTGGAGTAAAGACCCCTGCCAACTAATATCAACACTTATATTTACACTGAACAGAAATAGAAACGCAACATGTGAAGTGTTGGTTCCATGCTTAATGAAATGAAAGATCCCGGAAATGTTACATATGCACAAAAAGCTTATTTCTCTAAATGTTTTTTGTCCCGCAAATTTGTTTACATCCCTGTTAGTGAGCATTTCTCCTTTGCCAAGATAATCCATCCACCTGACAGGTGTGGCATATCAAGAAGCTGATGAAACGGTGTGATCATTGCACAGGTGCATCTTGTGCTGGCTACAATAAAAGGCCACTCTAAAATGTGCAGATTTGTCACACAACACAATGCCACAGATGTCTCAAGTTTTGAGGGAGAGTGCAATTGGCATGCTGACTGAAGGTATGTCCACCAGAGCTGTTACCAGAGAATTTTGTTAATTTATCTACCATAATCCCCCTCCGTAGTTTTAGAGAATTTTGCAGTACGTCCAACCCGGCCTCACAACCGCAGACCACGTGTCACCACGGCAGCCCAGGACCTCCACATCTGGCTTCTTCACCTGCGGGGATGTCTGAGACCAGCTACCCAGACAGCTGATGAAACTGGGTTTTCACAACCCAAGAATTTCTGCAGAAACTGTCATACCGTCTCAGGGAATCTCATCTGCATGCTTGTTGTCCTCACCAGGGTCTTGACCTGACTGCAGTTCGTCGTCGTAACCGACTTCAGTGGGCAAATGCTCACCTTCTGCTGGCCACTGGCACGCTGGAGAAGTGTGCTCTTCATGGATGAATCTTGATTTCAACTGATCCAGGCAGATGGCAGACAGCTTGTATGGCGTTGTGTGGGCGAGCGATTTGCTAATGTCAAGGTTGTGAACAGAATGGGTTTATGCTATGGGCAGGCATAAGCTACTGACAAAAAACACAATTGCATTTTATCTATGGCAATTTGAATGCACACAGATACTGTGATGAGATCCTGAGGCCCATTGTCGTGCCGTTCATCCACCGCCATCACCTCATGTTTCAGCATGATAATGCACCGCCCCATGTCGCAAGGATCTGTACACAATTCCTGGAAGTTGAAAATGACCTGCATACTCGTCAGACATGTCACCCATTGAGCATGTTTGGGATTCTCTGGATCGACGTGTACGACAGCGTGTTCCAGTTCACGCTAATATCCAGTAACTTCACACAGCCATTGAAGGGGTATGGGACAACATTCCACAGCCCACAATCAACAGCCTGATCAACATTATGTGAAGGAGATGTGTCCCGCTGCATGAAGAAAATGGTGGTCACATCAGATACTGACTGTTTTTGTTTTTATTTTATTTATGTGACTAACAGATTTTTGTTCAGTGTAGTTTCGGAGAAATGATTTGCCTTGTATGTTGAAGAAACATTACCCTGTGCCATGAAATTCTTTAAGATATTTTCTCATTTCTCTTCCTCGTGATATTGAAAGTTCGCAGAAGTAACACATAAAGGTAGACCTACCAATTAGTTCATGTTTTTACTGGTATCAATTTGGTTTGATTTATTAAGTGATTAAAACTCAATTCTGTTACCACATTGTTAAAAGACTTTCTGAAAAATCACTAATGGAATTACTGCAATTGAATTGACTACAATGGGAAATTAAAGTAGTCATAAACCAGTTGGGTAACCTGCTACAGTCCTCCCTTCCACTGGCATACTGTTATGTTCAGCTCATGACTTTTCTTTCTCTCATATGGTGGTCAAAGCAAGTGTGAAAATAGTCTGGACAATCTCTCTCACACATACGCCATGAGCCCCCTCTCTTTCCATTTACTATAACCAGCATTTTCACCCACTGCGCACTCGACGTTGAAAAGTAGTTGAAATTTGGTCAGTCCGCCCTGGCCTTGATTGCAACGTCCATAGATGTGTTTTTTTGTACTGTCCGGGCTGGCCTTAATTTGACCCAGACATAGACGTCCATGGTTGGTTCAGATTGGGTCTTTTTTTTAAACATTTCTATCAAATGTTTATTTAGTATAATAATTGTCAGCAAACATGACCCTGGGTGTCCAGGAAGGACACTCTGTGCTGGATGTCTGTGCCGCCCCAGGGGGCAAGACCCTGGCCCTGCTCTAGCAGATATGATGCATACACCACCCGAGAACCAAACATGCATGGTTCAAAATAAAATAAATAAATCAAAGCAACACATCACAAAGTGTTTCAGTGGCAAGAAGCTTTGGTTCAAAGTGTCTTCTTTTGCTCCATGAATGCGAGCGGTAGAATGCTCCATATAAATTGCAACCCCAAAAAATTGGGGTCCATTGACAGGAGGATAAGTTCATTAGTTAATTGCACAACAGATTGGAGCCCATTATAAATGCTTCACAGAGTTCAAGTAACAGACACATCTCAACATCAACTGTTCAGACGAGACTGCGTGAATCAGGCCTTCATGGTCGAATTGCTGCAAAGAAACCACTACTAAAGGACACCAATAAGGAGAAGACTTGCTTGGGCCTAGAAACACGAGCAATGGATATTAGACCAGTGGAAATCTGTCCTTTTGGTCTGATGAGTCCAAATTTGAGATTTTTGGTTCCAGCTGCCGTGTCTTTGTGACGCAGAGTAGGTGAACGGATTATCTCCCGCATGTGTGGTTCCCACCATGAAGCAGGGAGGAAGAGGTGTGATGGTGTGGGGATGCTTTGCTGGTGACAATGTCAGTGATTTATTTAGAATTCAAGGAGCACTTAACCAGCATGGCTTCCACAGCATTCTGCAGTGATACGCCATCCCATCTGGTTTGGGCTTAGTGGGACTATCATTTGTTTTTCAACAGGACAATGACCCAACACACCTCCAGACTGTAAGGTAAAATTGACCAAGAAGTAGAGTGATGGAGTGCTGCATCAGATGGCCTCCACAATCACCCGACCTCAGCCCAATTTACATGGTTTGGGATGAGTTGGACCGCAGAGTGAAGGCATAGCAGTCAACAACTGCTCAGCATATGTGGGAACTTTTTCAAAACTGTTGGACAAGCATTTCTCATTAAGCTGTTTGAGAGAATGCCAAGAGTGTGCAAAGCTGTCATCAAGGCAAAGGGTGGCTACTTTGAAGAATCTAAAATATATTTTGATTTAACACTTTTATGGCTACCACATGATTCCAGATGTGTTATTTCATAGTTTTGATGTCTTGACTATTATTCTACAATGTAGAAAATAGTAAAAATAAAAACCATTGAATGAGTAGGAGTGTCCAAACTTGATTGGTACTGTGTATGTGGACACCCCTTCAAATTTGTGATTTCTGAATACAAGATATCTCAATACTTTGAATGTATACGAAAGTTATTGAGATATTTGAAATAGTATTTGAACCCAGGTATGCAGTACACTTCTGTACTGTACAGTAGAGTTCAGTAAAGTACACAGTAGAGCACACGAGTTGAGTACGCTATAATGTACTGAACTCTACTTTACTGTGCTGTACTTTTGATGTCCAAACTTGTGAAACATTGACGTCTATGATTGGTTCAGATTTTGTCCAGACCAACAAATGTGGTCTTGTTTGCGGTGGACCTCATTTAAATAATAGCCAGTGTGTTGAATATTACCCAAATATGCAAAGGAGGATATTGCATATTTCTGCCTTTTTGTGTACCTATTTAGCATACATCACCATGAAGAGAATGACATTCATATCCATAATTATGTATTTCTGTGTAGTACAGATCAGGGACACATGATGAAAATCTGTTACTGGGTGTTGATCCACTTCACTTACTGTAGTTCCAGTCAAGGTGTCATGTCATAGCTGACACCCCGTTCTTTCAGCAGAGATCGTTGAATTTTAATTCGGGGCTGCTATTTAAGATTTTAAGGAAAAATCGGAGTCTCCGTTACCGTGGAATTGCCCTACTGCTATTAGCTTATCCCAATTCTACAGGGTTCTAAGGTTTGTTAGACTGATGTCCTTTTTCTCTCCAGGTCCTTGTTGATGTTCCCTGCACCACAGACAGACACTCTGTCATGGAGGATGAAAACAACATTTTCAAGAGGGCCAGGACAAAGGAGAGACAGAGGCTGCCCCAGCTGCAGACAGAACTCCTCCTGTAAGTGTTCAGTAACTTACCATGTTACTGTTGAAGCAATAAAATCACATCAAATAAATACTTTTTTTCTAAGTTAGTTTATTGTGCATCTTTGATTGTGTCTATTCATTGCATCTATGTATGGTAGTTTTGTATCTTGGCGGTCCTATTTTGATCATTTGATATCTGATAATAATTTCAGTTGATATCTCTCCCTGTTCCTCTTCCACCAGTGCTGGTATTGAGGCGGTTTGTCCGGGGGGGCAGGTGCTCTACTCCACCTGCTCCCTGTCCCAGCTGCAGAACGAGTATGTGGTGGAGCGGGCCATGCACCTGGCCCGGGAGGAACACGGCATCAGCCTGCAAGTAGTCGACCTTCGACCCATCACACGCCTCTTTAAGGACACCTTCCACTTCGCCCCCGACCTCCACTTGGGACAGCTGGTCCTTCCTCACCTCACCGCTAACTTTGGGCCCATCTACATGTGCAAGCTACGGAGGTTAAACTAGAACTGATGGACATGAATTTAATTCCCTTCACTACAACTTTATTTATCCCTTCAGGGGCAACCTGATTTAATCGGTCATAACGTCTGACTTTTCGTATTTATGTATTAATGTGAAGCACTGCAAATAAATACGTTGATTTAATGGACCAAAAAAATTATAACCGTTTCAACATTCAATTTTCAGTGGACTTATACATTTTTATGCAGTGCTGCTTTTGGCCTCTAGTTGTCAGTATTAGACAGTTATACAAGTCGGTGCTCTCTTTGTATCGAACACAGGAGTCAAAGTTACTGGACCCATGAGGATAAACTCAAAATATTGCTCTGTCCAACTCTTATAGAATGGGTGAAAAGCAGAAAGTTTATTTGGTTCTAGAGCAATCAAATAGATTTTATGAAGCCCTTTTTACATCAGCAGCTGTCACAAAGTGCTATACAAGAAACCCAGCCTTAAACCTCAAAGAGAAAGCAATGCCGTTGCGGAAGCACAGGGCTCCGAACCCTGTTCCTAGAGAGCTCCCATCCTGTAGGTTTTCTCTCCAACCCCAGTTTTAACTAACCTGATTAATTTTATCAACCAGCTGATTATTACAATCAGGTGTGCTAGGTAAGGGTTTGACCGAACACCTACAGGACGTTATCTCTACAGGAACAGGGTTGGAGAGCCCTGTTCTAGGTCATTATGCCCAATCACTGAGGTTGAACAAATAAACCAATCCCAGCCACTGAGGTAGAACAATAAACCAATTCAAGTCTGTTCGATGTGGTCCCATAGTGAACTTTACAATTTTATCATATCGTTGAAACTTTATTATTTATTTTTACATTTAATACCATCATGAACATTTTCATTCAGATTCTAAACATTTTCATAACGAACACTCAAATAATCATTGGCTCTGAGAATCTCTAGGCCTGTTACAACGGTTGAATTCTCTCAATTTCCTATTTGATGTCACTTAAATGCAGCCTGCAATGTCTTTCTTATATCTAACGTGAATGCAAAGGTATAGTACCTCCTCACATCACACCGCCGATGACCTTCTCTGTTGTTGCATTGGCCGGGCAATGTAGCATGAAAGAGGTGTGCGCACGGCTAACGAGCGAGCGCCGCCGAGTGTCATCGACTTCCCGCTGCCATTAAGCGGCTCGCGAGCGGCGCCACCGAGGGAGAGGAGAGGCTGTTTGCTCGGCGGCTCCCAGATGAACATTAAGGACGCAAGAGCGATGCCAAAATGGGATCTCTCACCTCCTTTTCCCCTTCGCTTTTTTATTCCACAGATGAGTGCAGATAATTTCACTGGCCGATTGTGAGTGATTACTGTATTACCGCGGTAACAGAGGATGTATCGGCGAATGCAAAGGGAATTAATGAGACATAAAAACTATTTCTGTATTGACTGCTTCCGTCGGCGGCCCAGGACGCCGCTCCCGCATCTTGTGATTACCTAAACGTATTGTAAATATGTGTTTCCTATGGGTTTTTACATAAATTTACATGTTTTAACACTCAGGGGATGAAAGACTATTAGGGATGAGTTACTCCTCTCTTCTCCCCCCTTCTCTTTTTACTGGGCCGTTCATTATTGAATTAGCCAATGGTGTTCCTTTGCTGTAGGCCTACGTGTCGGGAGAGGTAGACTACATCAGTGGTTCCCAACGCTGGTCCTCCAGTACCCCCTGACAGAACACATTTTTATCGTAGCCCTGGACAAGCACACATGATTCAACTTGTCAACTAATCATCAAGCCCTCAATGAGCTGAATGAGGTGTGTTTGGCCAGGGCCACTGTAAATGTCTACTGTTGGGGGTACTGGAGAACCAGGGTTGGGAAACGCTGGTCTATATCATGAGGTTGTGTGTGTGTGTTTCTGTTTATGAGAGAGGGGGAGTGAGTGAGAGCGACCGAGGGGAAGATTTAGAGTTAAACCAAGATAAGTGAATGAGTGTTGGGAGTTTTGTGTCCACAGAAGACAGTAAATGATGTGGTATGATATCAGCACACGATGTAATAACAGCCTGGGGTGAACGATTGCGGTTTAGAGTGGAGCAGAAACCTTTGGGATATAGGCCTGATGACTGGTTAATCAGCTATGTAGTTTATATAACCCTCAGAATGGACGTCAGGGCAAACGCCCCCCCCCCCCTAAAAGGTTATGATAGGCCTTGGTCGCAGGATCACATACAGTGGGGAGAACAAGTATTTGATACACTGCCGATTTTGCAGGTTTTCCTACTTACAAAGCATGTAGAGGTCTGTCATTTTTATCATAGGTACACTTCAACTGTGAGAGACGGAATCTAAAACAAAAATCCAGAAAATCACATTGTATGATTTTTAAATAATTAATTTGCATTTTATTGCATGACATAAGTATTTGATCACCTACCAACCAGTAAGAATTCCGGCTCTCACAGACCTGTTAGTTTTTCTTTAAGAAGCCCTCCTGTTCTCCACTCATTACCTGTATTAACTGCACCTGTTTGAACTCGTTACCTGTATAAAAGACACCTGTCCACACACTCAATCAAACAGATTCCAACCTCTCCACAATAGCCAAGACCAGAGAGCTGTGTAAGGACATCAGGGATAAAATTGTAGACCTGCACAAGGCTGGGATGGGCTACAGGACAATAGGCAAGCAGCTTGGTGAGAAGGAAACAACTGTTGCCGCAATTATTAGAAAATGGAAGAAGTTCAAGATGACGGTCAATCACCCTCGGTCTGGGGCTCCATGCAAGATTTCACCTCGTGGGGCATCAATGATCATGAGGAAGGTGAGGGATCAGCCCAGAACTACACGGCAGGACCTGGTCAATGACCTGAAGAGAGCTGGGACCACAGTCTCAAAGAAAACCATTAGTAACACACTACGCCGTCATGGATTAAAATCCTGCAGCGCACGCAAGGTCCCCCTGCTTAAGCCAGTGCATGTCCAGGCCCGTCTGAAGTTTGCCAATGACCATCTGGATGATCCAGAGGAGGAATGGGAGAAGGTCATGTGGTCTGATGAGACAAAAATAGAGCTTTTTGGTCTAACTCCACTCGCCGTGTTTGGAGGAAGAAGAAGTATGAGTACAACCCCAAGAACACCATCCCAACCGTGAAGCATGGAGGTGGAAACATCATTCTTTGGGGATGCTTTTCTGCAAAGGGGACAGGACGACTGCACCGTATTGAGGGGAGGATGGATGGGGCCATGTATCGCGAGATCTTGGCCAACAACCTCCTTCCCTCAGTAAGAGCATTGAAGATGGGTCGTGGCTGGGTCTTCCAGCATGACAACGACACGAAGCACACAGCCATGGCAACTAAGGAGTGGCTCCGTAAGAAGCATCTCAAGGTCCTGGAGTGGCCTAGCCAGTCTCCAGACCTGAACCCAATAGAAAATCTTTGGAGGGAGCTGAAAGTCCGTATTGCCCAGCGACAGCCCCGAAACCTGAAGGATCTGGAGAAGATCTGTAGGGAGGAGTGGGCCAAAATCCCTGCTGCAGTGTGTGCAAACCTAGTCAAGAACTACAGGAAACGTATGATCTCTGTAATTGCAAACAAAGGTTTCTGTACCAAATATTAAGTTCTGCTTTTCTGATGTATCAAATACTTATGTCATGCAATAAAATGCAAATTAATTACTTAAAAATCATACAATGTGATTTTCTGGATTTTTGTTTTAGATTCCGTC
This sequence comes from Salvelinus alpinus, assembly GCF_045679555.1. Taxonomy (NCBI): domain Eukaryota; kingdom Metazoa; phylum Chordata; class Actinopteri; order Salmoniformes; family Salmonidae; genus Salvelinus; species Salvelinus alpinus. The sequence goes on from NC_092108.1 coordinate 35,101,342, forward strand.
TCTCATAGTTGAAGTGTACCTATGATAAAAATGACAGACCTCTACATGCTTTGTAAGTAGGAAAACCTGCAAAATCGGCAGTGTATCAAATACTTGTTCTCCCCACTGTATGTGTTCATGAACATCTATGTGTTCATGTAGAAGCTTCTGCTGGGTGTCTAGGCCCACAGGCGAGGATCAGACGTACGGCCCTGTCCGCTGTGAGTGAGAGGATCTCACCAGTGGGGGTCTTTGTTCCAGATGCACCGTGAATAGTGGGCCCAGCAGGAAACCAACACGCCACAGGGCTCAAACACTACTCATGGCCTCCCCTACGCACTACTTTGTCATTCCACTTTTTGCAACGGCTTTCAAAAAGCTTTATTAGGTATCAACTGACTTGACAGATCTCTCTCAGGCTCTACGGTAAATGTTGGATAAATTGCCAAAACTATCCCAACACTTACCTTCTTGAGGCAAGAGAAGGCATCTTCCCAACACTACCTTGTCTTTTTATGTCGATTTAAAAAAAGCTGTCAAGTTATTAACTGACGATACAAATTCGTATATTACGGTAGGCTATGTAAGGATTCTATGGAAAATCAGAGCGATATCAAAATTATTGTGTAGTGTGTGTGATGTGCAGGTGTTCCTGACTGATAGCATCTCAGGGACAGGCGATGCACTGCGTCCATTGGCCTTGGCCAGGCCACTGGAAAAGAGGGGGTTTTCTCTCTCTAAAAGGATTAGCTTGGGACGAGATTGCAGGGAGAGTGTTTAAAAAAAAAAAGGGGGCAAGAATAGAAAAGGGAGATCAAGTGGAACTAAAGAAGCGTGTCCCGGGCTGCAGAGTTCAACCACCTGTTGTCCTCTTCTGGCCATCACTCTTTCTCTTTGTCCTCTGTTTCTAGATCTAGTCTCTTCCCCCTCTTTTCTTTATCAGGAACTTTCTCCTCGACAAACATGTGGAAAGACGATGCATTTATTCTGCGCACGGTCTTGCTTGAACGATTCAAATAGTAGAAGGATTGGTAGTCTTCAAACTTTTAATGCTTCAATGTTTGAAAGCCTGTTGAACATCAGAGTTGTGTGTGTGTGTGTGTGTGTGTCAGTCACTAAGCTCCCGGTGGTTTCCAGGAGCACTTTGATGTGTATCTGGGCAATGCGCTATTAGAGGGATTTCCCTGGGTTGACAGCTCAGAGAATATGTGGCTAAATTGTGATGCCAGCGGGCTAAAAGAATGCTGGAAACAGGATTAGGATCATATTCTGGCAGAGCCTGTCACCTCAATGGGCCTGGGTTTCTTACGTTCGCACTTTTCATTCTCTGCGTGGTTAAAACCTTTTAAGAGAACCATGGAGGCGGGAGAGAAAAACACTGATTGAATACACTGTGATTTTTGTGCAGGAGGTGCCGAGGCCGTGGTCGTGTCAGAAAAATTTAAGAGCCAGGGTGCATTTTTCTTCTCGAAATAACGTTTCTGACAAACATCCTTTTTTTCTGAAGAATCAGCAATCTGCAAGTTCAGCTGCATCAACAGTATTCCCACTATCGGCTATTAGTTACATTATTCTTGGACGTTGTCGGCCCTTAAATGTTTCAGCTTGATATCAACAGCTTAAATTATTTCATTCAGTAGCAAAGAAAGCAATATGTACAGTGGGCTCCAAAATTACTGGCACCCCTGACTGGCAATGCACAAACAATACTTAAAAAAATATAAACAATATAATTATAGAGAGAAACTCAAAATACCAACATGTGAGAAATACTGTACTTTATTAATGTTTCAATGGAACCAACCAAAATCATACAATTATTTAATACAAAATAAATTGAACCAAAATCAAGGTTTCATAATTATTGGCACTCCTCATTTAGTACTTAGTATAACCACCTCTGGCAAGGATAACAGCATGGAGTCTTTTCCTGTAATGTTTGACAAGGTTAAGGAACACATTTGGAGGGATTTTGGACCATTCCTCTATGCAGATCCTTTCAAGATCCTTCACATTCTTGGGTTTGCGCTTATCAACTGCCCTCTTCCACTCAGCCCACAGGTTTTCGATTGGATTGAGGTCCGGCGACTTAGATGGCCATGGCAGAACATTGATTTTGTTGTCACAGAACCATTTCTGTGTGGATCTTAAGGTATGTTTCGGGTCATTGTCTTTTTGGAAAGTCCACCTACGGCCAAGTCCCAGCCTTCTGGCAGAGGCAACCAGATTGTCAGCCAAAATTGCCTGATACTTGGTGGAATTCATTATGCCATCAATCTTAACCAGTGCTCCTGGACCTCTGGAATTAAAACAGCCCCAAAACATCACTGACCACCCTCCATATTTCACCGTGGGTGTGAGGTACCTCTCCTTGTATGCATCTCTGTTTCGACGCCAAACATGCCGATGCTGTATCTGACCAAAACTTTCAATTTTGGTCTCATCTGACCAGAGCACCTTCTTCCAGTCATAATTTAAATGACGTTTGGCAAACTCCAAGCGCTTGCGTCTATGTCTTGTGGTCAGAAAGGGCTTTCTTCTGGCAACCCTTCCAAAGAGCCTGTGGTTGTGGAGGTGGCGTCTGATGGTGACTTTTGAAACCTGGTGACCCCAAGACGCCACCAAGGCCTGCAATTCTTTCACAGTGATTCTTGGGGATTTTGTTGCTTATCTTACCATCATCCTCCCTATCCTGGGGGGCAAAATGCATTTGCGTCCTCTACCCGTGAGGTTTTCAACTGTTACATATCTTTAGCATTTTTTAATAATTGCCCCGACAGTGCTCAGTGGTATATTCAATCGTTTGTGGATCTTCTTGTAGCCATTACCAGATTTATGAAGGTCGATGACCATCTGTCTCTTTTGAACTGCCAGTTATTTTGTTTTCTTCATGGTGTTGGATGACAGTGGGATATTGCATGTGTGTTACCTAATTTTTATACCCTAGTGAAACAGGAAGTGATGTAATGGCTCATTATAGTTCCTTAAGACTTAAATAAACTTAAATAAGTGGAATTTAATTTGTGGTTCAATTTTGGTAGATGTTATTTACAATAATCTTTAAGGGTGCCATTAATTGTGAAACCTTGATTTGGAGGACATTGATTTTTTATTGAATCAATAAATTATTTTGGTTGGTTCCATTGAAACATGAATAAAGTATTGTATTTCTCACATGTTGGTATTTTGAGTTTATCTCTATAATGATATTGTTTATATTTGTTTAAGCATTATTTGTGCATTGCCAGTCAGGGGTGCCAGCAATTTTGGAGCCCACTGTAGGTATTTGGTAAATATGTAAGTTCACAAATCAAATGTTATTTGTCACATGCTTAGTAAACAGTAAACAACATACTTACGGGCCCTTACCGACAATGCAGAGAGAAAGAAAATAGAGAAATAATAGAAAAGTAATAACCCTTAATAATAAAAGTAATATTAAATACACAATGAGTAATGAGAACTTGGCTATATACATGAGGTACCATTACCAAGTCGATGTGCAGAGGTACGAGGTAATTAATAGAGATACACTACATGACCAAAAGTATGTGGACACCTGCTCATCGAACATCTCATTCCAAAATCATGGGCGTTGATATGGAGTTGGTCCCCCTCTTGCTGCCATAACAGCCTCCACTCTTCTGGGAAGGCTTTCCACCAGATGTTGTAACATTGCTGTGGGTACATGTTTCCATTCAGCCACAAGAGCATTATGTTGGGCGATTAGGCCTGGCTCGCAGTTGGCATCCCAAAGATGTTCGATGGTGTTGAGGTCAAGGCTCTGTACAGACCAGTCAAGTTCTTCCACACCGATCTCTACAAACCATTTTTGTATGGACCTTGCTTTGTGCACGGGGGCATTGTCATGCTGAAACAGTAAAGGGCCTTCCCAAAACTGATGCCACAAAGTTGGAAGCACAGAATTGTCTAGAATGTCATTATATGCTGTAGCATTAAGATTTCCCTTCACTGGAACTAAGGAACCTAGCCCGAACCATGGAAATCAGCCCCAGACCATTATTCCTCCTCCACCAAACTTTACAGTTGGCACTATGCATTTGGACAGGTAATGTTCTCCTGGCATCCGCCAAACCCAGATTTGTCCGTCGGACTGCCAGATGGTGAAGCGTGATTCATCACTCCAGAGAACGCGTTTCCACTCCAGAGTCCAATGGCGGTGAGCTTTACACTACTCCAGCCGACGCTTGGCATTGCGCATGTTGATCTTAGGCTTGTGTGCGGCTGCTCGACCACGGAAACCCATTTCATGAAGCTCCCGACGAACAGTTCTTGTGCTGACGTTGCTTCCAGAGGCAGTTTGGAACTCGGTAGTGAGTGTTGCAACTGAGTAGAGATGATTTTTACGAGCTACATTCTGTACGCTTGTGTGGCCTACCACTTCACGGGTAAGCTGTTGTTGCTCCTAGATGTTTGCACTTCACAATAAAAGCACTTACAGTTGACTGGGACAGCTCTAGCGGTGCAGAAATTTGAATAACTGACTTGTTGGAAAAGTGGCATCCTATGACGGTGGCACGTTGAAAGTCACTGAGCTCTTCAGTAAGGCCATTCTACTGCCAATGTCTGCCAATGGACATTGCATGGCTGTGTGCTCGATTTTATTTTTCGACCTGTCAGCAATGGGTGTGACTGAAATAGCCAAATCCACTCATTTTGAAGGGGTGTCCACATACACACACAAGCATGTATAGTGTATGTACATATAACTAGGAATGAAGTGACAGATGATAAACAGTAGCTGCAGCGTGTGTGATGAGTCCAAAAATGGTCAATGCAGATAGTCTGTGAAGCTACAGTATCTATTTAACTACTATTTCGCAGTTTTATGGCTTGGGGGTAGAAGCTGTTCAGGGTCCTCTTGGTTCCAGACTTGGTGCATCGATACCGCTTGCCGTGTGGTAGCAGAGAGAACAGTTTATGTCTTGGGTGGCTGGAGTCTTTGACAATTATTCGGGCCTTCCTCTGACACCGCCTGGTATAGAGGTCCTGGATGTCCAGGAGCTCGGCCCCAGTGATGTACTTGGCCCTAAGCACTACCCTCTGTAATGCCCTGCGATCGGACGCCAAGCAGTTGCCATACCAAGCGGTGATGCAGCCAGTCAAGATGCGCTCGATGGTGCAGCTGTCAAATTTTGGGAGGGGGGGTATATGAGGGCCCATGTCAAATCCTTTCAGCCTCCTGAGGTGGAAGAGGCGTTGTCATGCCCTCTTCACAACTGCGTTGGTGTGTATGGATCATGATAGATCCTTAGTGATGTGGACAAGGACCGTCAAATAAAGCCGAACCCAAATACTCACTCCAAACAAGCCGTATGTATGCACTTGTCCTGTTTGCACCAGCTCCACATGATGGTCACGTTGATGTTTTGTGACCACAGATACAAAAGGAAAAAGACCTCGGAACAGCATTTTGACTGGATAAGAGTCATATTGATAGTGCTACTGATGATGAGAGGAGCGCTCTCAACTCAATGATCCACTGTGCTGTGGTATAGAGGTTTATTCCAGCTAGATACATTTTTAGATCGATGTCCATATTGTTAGGACTGGGAGGTAGGCTATTTGGGCAATGTGCAGACTTTCCTCTGGATGTTATAGAGAAGAGCACCTTATCCTGCATCAAGGGCTGAACATTTGACCCTGCGGCATTTCAATCTACACTACATCAATCCCCGTTGGGCCCTCAGGCACCGGTGTGTGTATGTGTGTGTCCATGCATTTCTGTGTTTGGGGGTGTGATAAAGACCACTTACTAGTGTTTGCTGGTTTAAAATCCCAGGGGTGAAATTGCTAACCCGAATAACAAGGACATTCAGCTTTACGTATCTAGAACCATGTCAGTGTTATAGCATGGATGCCCTTGGAATAGAGCACATACCATGTAATAAAACACAGCAAGGTTGAGGTTGGGTGTTACGTTCACGTTCACGTTCGCAATGCTAATCTGTGTTGTCACCCCACGTGTCCCCTTTCAAGGGAGTGTTCGTCTGTAACAACAGAGAAATTCACCGTTACAGTAGGTGATACCTCCGTGTACATATTTGTATTTGTATTTCCACCGGGAGGGAGGATTTATCTAACGAGGCCAAATCAATTAGCAGTTGAACAATATCACAGCCAGGCTCTCGGCATTACAGTTTAGTAGGCAAAGCAAGGGTGCAGGGAACGTGGTGGTGGGGAGGATGGCAGTGATCCTAACCTAGAACTCTACCAGAGGCGAGACTGTGTGTGTGTCGTGTATTGTTTGTGTGTGTGGGAGGGGGAGGGGAGGGGGGTCTTATGCATTTTGACAAACCACGCTGTTTAAGATATAATAGCAGCATAATCACCGCCCCGGGCCGTCATTCTTCAGGATAATGGGCTGCTTATTCATCGGGGATGGCTTATGCCCCCACGTGCTTTTTATTTCTTCCAGATTACCTTTCTCTCTCTCTCTCTCTCTCTCTCTCTCTCTCTCTCTCTTTCTCTCTCTCTCTCTCTCTCTCTCTCTCTCTCTCTCTCTCTCTCTCTCTCTCTCTCTCTTTCTCTCTCTCTCTCTTTCTCTCTCTCTCTCTTTCTCTCTCTCTTTCTCTTTCTCTTTCTCTTTCTCTTTCTCTTTCTCTTTCTCTCTCTCTCTCTCTCTCTCTTTCTCTCTCTCTCTCTGTCTCTCTCACTCTCTGTCTCTGTGTGTGTCATTTTGCCATTCTCCTGTGTATATATAATTTCTGTCTTTCTCTCTTGTTATCCCTGTCACCCTTGTTTCCCACATTCTCTCTCGTCCTCTAAATGTTTTTTTCCCTTCCACACTGCACTATGTCTTGCCCTATTGCAATATTAATAGTAGCCTGTCTTTGACCGTTTCTATGCACCCCTGAACTTTATTGTTCAATCTAATGTAACATTCTTGCTGTATTACAAACTCAACGTTGTACTGGCAACTATATGTTGTTTATTCTAAAAGTAGAATAAGAAGACTGTTTGTTAATCGTTAGCTGTGGCTAGCTTTGTCATAGGCGAACAAAAACACATTGAAGGAAGCCTCGTGTATAAAGATCTCCAAGCATTGCTTTATTTAGGGTTTATTTTGCAACATCACTGTTCGAACCTACATTGTTAAGATAAAAAATAATAATGCCTATGTATTACTCTCTCCGTCATTTTAAATCTACCACTGGACCAATTAGTATGACAGAGACGGCTGGAGAGAAACAGTAGAACTTTTAAATATCACAGCCACAATGGAACTCAACTGGAGGAGACACATAGACGACCAGACGGTAATACCTTCGGTAGTCCAGGAAAGAGAAGGTAAGGAAATGGCGTGAGCCCATTGATTACAATGTTACAACTGACAACTACAGGAATCCCCAACTCGGGACGGTTTATGATACATTTACAACATGAGAACCTTTACATTTGCCTTACTAGTAAACATTAATAGATAAACTTCTTCTTCTTAATTTACATATTGAAATCATTTACATTGTCAGAGTGGATGGACTTGATGGGATCCCAGCACAGAGAGAATCACAGACACATAATTGACAAGAATTGAAAGACTGGCCACTCCAAGTGCTTAAAGAGTAACTTCCTGGTACAATAGGAAGTTCTGTATACTACTCCCCCAGCCCTGAAGGACCCCCTATTCAGTTTGTGTCGGGATGCTGTTACCAAGTTACATCAGAAGGGGTAGATGGCGAAAATAGGTGTAAACATGAAATATGCAGGTTCATTTCACCAGGTGTGTATCTGCCTGTGTTGTATCGTCTTCTTTTGGTGGTGCAGCAGGACACACTGAGTTGAGACACATCGTTTGCTTACCTTTGTGGCCATTTTTTTTTTCAGAGCTTTGGATATAAGGGAATCATAAATGGTATACATGTTTGTAATTGCATATGCTTCCCTCCCCTCTGCCCAGAGCAAAATGTAATTAAAAGCGTTGCACATTTAGTCACTGAAATCATTTTCTCATTACCAAGCCAGTCTCCATACAAAGTGGTTTAATACTGGCCATTAAGCTGGTAAATTAGTCACTTCTAATTAAGCAATTGAGGAGAACATGGCTTGAGTTTGTATTTATGTATGTGCTTGCCTTTTTAGAACGTGCTATGTACATACAAGGCCTAATTGAATTGTTAATGGTCCCACGGTACAAGTAGTCTCTCAATGGCACCAATGCCGGCACAGATTTATTTTCCCCCTTGAAGACCCAAATTCCCTTAAAAGTGCCTCTATTCTGTAAACATTACGTAGCAAAATATTTTTTCACCGAGTGCAACACTAGACAGGTAAATAGTCCTAAAGGAAGTGTATTTGCTCAGCTGTAGAGACCCTATGTATAGCCTGGTCGTTCACAATGTCAGGTTTAGAGTCCATTTCCCGTTTAATGGTGTATTTCCATACAGGATTTGCCTCAGTGTTTTACCCAAAATGCTCAGACTTTTCTGTTTCCATCTACGTGGACCGGCACCCGTGTCTCACTGGGCCGTGGCTCCGGCGGACCTGCTCTCACTTGGGGCAACTGTTTTGATTATGCAGAGGTTGTTGATTCTGCTCTTAAAAAGTCCTCACTGACAGCCCTAGCTACGTAAACACAATTTCCCTAATATAGCATAAGGGTGTACACACTAGTGTAACACTGGTGTTACAGTCAAAAAGCAGCATAAGAGTAAAGACTACCTAAACTCATCAGGTGTTGTTGGTCAAATAAGTATTATTATTTTTATGCGTGCTTTGTTGTGTTTCAATCTGCTGTGTGGGAAGCCCAGAAATTAGGCAACTGTTAAAGCAAGAAGCAGGAGAGAACTCGGTCCAGGGTGAGATAATGTAATTTTGTTTTTCTAAACTCTGGCTACCAATGTCCCGAAACCCTCTGGGTATGGTTCCTATAGGGCTACGGAGGTTACAGACATGGGATGGGTGGGGTGTAGTCTTGATGCCCCGGCTAGGCCGCACTCAGATCCTCTGGCTCAGTTAGGCAGCGTGTCCAGTCCCAGGGAGGCTGCGTGCTGCTTGGCCCGCATCCGGAGGTTCTCGATGCTGGTGGTCTTGCTGTTGTGGCTGGGGAGGCCTCCAGAGGCCTGGAGCAGGGGACTGTTCCACACCTGCTGGGCCGCGTGGTGGGACAGGGACTGGTAGTATGACTGGCAGGGCAGGGAGCCCAGAGGTGCCGGGGACATGTTGACGTTCATGCCCAGGTAGGGCAGGGAGGAGGGGGTGCCCATGTCGAAGGAAGGGTAGTGCACCATGTTGTTGGTGGCAGCCATGTGCTGGCGGAACTGCTCCTGCAGGCGGAAGAGGCTGAGCGGGGAGGAGGAGTAGGAGTGGCTCTGGGAGATCCCACCACTGACACCAATGGACGAGGGCGTCACAGACGGAGAGACCATGGGGGATTCTGAGTAAAGGAAAAACGGATAAGAGTCAAGAACATTAAAGATGTCCTCCAGGGATTTTTTTTTTTTACTTTTCCAGTTGAAAAACGATATCGCAATTATAAATACAGTAAAGCAGGGGTCTTCTACCTTTTCTTGCCCAGGGACCCCCACCAGACAAACCAGAGACCCCCATCATGTAGCAAAATATGTTTTTTTTCACATATCTTGTCTTATCATCCAGTGAATGATAATGGAAAGGACAAATACCCAACATTTTAAAATGAATAGATTTGGTAGTAACTCCAAACTAGGGCTGTGACGATTATGGAATTTGGGTTAATGATTAATTGACATGCAAATGGCCACAGTTATTGTCATAATTGTCCTTTTTTTGTTGAAAAATGTTTTGAGCTTATAATGCATCTTTGACAGACATATCTAATGAATACAACACAGCTTCGGTGACACCCCCGTTTCAAAAATTAATGGTTTTGACCTCTTAAAACTTTTGGAATTTAAGTTTATCCCCCTAACTGTGCCGTTCTGCTCGTAAAATGATTACTAACTTTACCCACTTCATGTAAAAATGTAAAACTGCTATTGGGTAAACTATATCTACTTGAATATAAAGTTGAATCACCCCTTCTAAAATGTATGCATTATGATGATTATTATACGATAACTGTGCTAGCCCAACTCCAAACACTTGTTCGCTAATAGCAGCTTTTCCTTAGCTGGTTTATTTGTTGTTTTTTGTTTATGTGGATCCCCAGTAGCTTTTGCAGAAGCAGCAGCTACTCTTCCTGGGGTCCACAAAAAAACACAAAACATGACAGGTAACAAAACACTGATACAGGACAGTCACACAAATGTTAAATAACGATATACAAACAATAGAACAAAAAAAAATTACAAACAATACAACGAAAAAATTATGTGAATATGCTCCGTAACAAGCACAATGTGTTGGCACAAATGTATGTCCAAGTCAGGAAAGCTTTCCAGCAGCCAGTGTCACTTGCCACGACTGGTTCTCACAGGTGCTTTTTCAAAGCCTATGTCAGATACTCTAGTGAGTGTAATTAGCTCCAATGAGTGTAATTTGCTCAATATTTGAGAAACAAAGTTGACATCATTAGAAAGATGATATTCCCCTCTTTTGTACTGTAGGTATAATTCAAAATTGGTTTCATCTGTTGTTGCTAGCGATATTAATAAAAACATTGAAATGAAAATGTAAGTGCCACTTTTTTACATATATTTTCGCGGCCCCCCTGTAGGTACCTCAGTGGACCCCTAGGGGGCCGCGGACCCCCCGTTGAATACCCCTGCAGTAAAGTACACACACAAAAGGGCAAAATAGTGTTTTTTAGACACAACTGCAAACTTCAAGGAGCAGGGCATTCAAGGAGCTGGTCCGATGGTGACTTTGGAATGTCATCGACCTCCCCCCTTGCTTGAGAAGCAATAGAGAACAAAAGAGGAAAGGCCCCCCACTTGTGCCATTACTTGAGGTTACCTGGACCACTTATTGAGATATGCCTTTTGTTAAGTAAATTAGGTGTTAAATCAGGTGAAAAGGAGACTAGGACTTTAAACTAAGTTTCTCTGGCAGGCAGGGAGGCAGACCTATGTATAACTTACTAAGAACCAGAAAAGCTGTTGTGCCACCTCTTAATTTTCCACTATGACTGAAATGAACTGAAGTTGTACAACAATGTAAGCATTTCATATGGGTCTCCTGACCCCTCCTGTCTCAGCCTCCAGTATTTATGCTGCGGTAGTTTATGTGTCGGGGGGCTAGGGTCAGTTTGTTATATCTGGAGTACTTCTCCTGTCTTATCCGGTGTCCTGTGTGAATTTAAGTATGCTCTCTCTAATTCTCTCTTTCTCTCTTTCTTTCTCTCTCTCGGAGGACCTGAGCCCTAGGACCATGCCTCAGGACTACCTGGCATGATGACTCCTTGCTGTCCCCAGTCCACCTGGCCGTGCTGCTGCTCCAGTTTCAACTGTTCTGCCTGCGACTATGGAACCCTGACCTGTTCACCGGACGTGCTACCTGTCCCAGACCTGCTGTTTTCAACTCTCTAGAGAGTTGAAGGAGCGGTATGAAAAGCCAACTGACATTTACTCCTGAGGTGCTGACTTGCTGCACCCTCGACAACTACTGTGATTATTATTATTTGACCATGCTGGTCATTTATGAACATTTGAACATCTTGGCCATGTTCTGTTATAATCTCCACCCGGCACAGCCAGAAGAGGATTGGCCACCCCTCATAGCCTGGTTCCTCCCTAGGTTTCTTCCTTGGTTTTGGCCTTTCTAAGGAGTTTCCTAGCCACCGTGCTTCTACACCTGCATTGCTTGCTGTTTGGGGTTTTAGGCTGGGTTTCTGTACAGCACTTTGAGATATCAGCTGATGTAAGAAGGGCTATATAAATCAATTTGATTTGATGTTTACTCTTAACTGACTATCCTGAAGGATGCCTCTAAATTTGATTGACTTTGTCTGTTTTCTAATGCCCCCCAATGAAGCTATGCATATTAGAGATGTACAAGTGCCAGTCATAATTTAAGACCTTGTCCTTACCAGGTTTGGGACTGAGCCGCTTGCAGGGTGGAGAGACATTGCCTGGCGTCATCGCCCTCTCGCTCTTGAGCTCCTCCCTCTGTGGCTTAGACTCCTCCTCCTTATCCGTGGCGTTGTCCTCGGTGGCCGACTCGCAACCTGACTGTTCTGCCGAGGTCACATTTAACTCCATGCTAATTTCTGACACCAATGGACAGGGCGGACCCTCAACCGCCGAGGAGGAGGAGGATGGGGGGAGCTGGTTCTCTGGAGTGATGGTGGTGGGAGAATCCTCCTTGTCACCTCCCTCTCCATTGGCCTCCTTCTGTTTCTGGAGCTGCTCCTTCTGCAGGCTGCGCTGTTTCTTGCGGAACTTGGCCCTGCGGTTCTTGAACCACACCTGTTTAAAATGTGCCAGGTTGGGAGACGGTTAGAAGCATGCTCCCTGATAATTATAAAAAGGTGCTTGAGAAAGGTGAATTCTGTGTGTATGTGTGTTTTACTATTTGTCTTTTGAGAACTTGTAAAAAAAAGATTGAAAATGACCTAAGTAATTTTTCTGGGATTTTTTGCCCAATGTTAAAGATGCTTCATGAATTATGATTGATCAGATACAATTCATCAATATTTCCTATATATACCAATAGTATTGTGTGTATTTCAGACTATGGTACTATGTATTCTGAATGTTAATTCTGGAGTGGCTGTGCCTTCCATACCTGCACGCGGGCCTCGGGGAGGTTAGTGCACATGGCAAGGCGCTCGCGCATCACCACGTCGGGGTAGTGGGTCTTCTGGAAAGTCTTCTCCAAGGCCTCAAGCTGCTGCGCGGTGAACGCGGTGCGGCTCCGGCGCTGTTTGCGATGCTGGGACCCGTAGCGAGCCTCGAGGATGATGTCTTGAAATGTGCAGCCGTTGGAAGAGAAGAGACACGGCAAGTTTAATTAATTGGATAGGGGAATGGGCAGTGCGAAATATGTCAGAAAGTTATAATGAATTTAAAGGTGTGTGTGTGTGTGTGTGTGTGTGTGTGTGTGTGTGTGTGTGTGTGTGTGTGTGTGTGTGTGTGTGTGTGTGTGTGTGTGTGTGTGTGTGTGTGTGTGTGTGTGTGTGTGTGTGTGAGTTTGTTTGTTTGTTGGACTCAATTACCAGCAAGTCTCTCAGCTAGGGTGAGCGCGTGCACTGAAGGTCGGTAGTCTGGCGCGTGCTGCGCCTGTTGCGCGGCCTGCTGGTGCAGGTTGTACATGGCGCTCAGGGAGTTCATCGCGTGGAGAGAGTAGCCGTTCACTCCATAGTGCTGCATGATGTCCACTACCTGTGGTAACACACACATAAATCATGTTAGTATTTGCTTGCATGTTTTTATTTGTCTATCTCTAAGAAGCGATGTCCGGGCTGTTCATAGGCTATTTTTTGTGTGAGTTAACCTACCCATTTTGTATACGCGCGTAATGAACGGTCTAAATTCACTGTTGGCTAAAATTATCTGACTCTTTATGATATTTTCGATACTGTGTGTAGTTAGGGCCTAGAGTAGACAGTGGTGCACGTTCAATTTATGCATACAGTATTTCATAATTTGATCACCTTGTGAAAAGTTGTAGACCTTTCGTGTTATCTGGTTGATTGATCCTTGATAAACCATGGCTTAATTTGTTCATGTTAAAATGTGAATGTCGTTTTGGCGCTTGTAATAGACTAGGCCCAATCATCTTGTACGTCCCTTGAAAGGGTATCTCCTTGGTAGTCATTTGTATCGGATACACATGCATTTCCTTTCGCCACGGAAGACATGGCTCAGATTTTATTATCTGGACGTTATCCATTAACATCCAATTATTGCTTGGTTCAAGCCATTAATTATACAAAATTATTTTAATTGGGGTAATTATCACTCGTTCACTTAATGGAGCGTGACGGATGCCTTATAAATTAATTTAATCACTTCATTTCCCGGTGATCGCAGCAAAAGTGCAAATCCCATTTGAAAGCGCTGCATGCTTTGCGAGATCATTGCGTTGATTAAATGCTTTCGGAATGATATACAGATGTGGGATCTTAATTTGATCACCCTGTTGCAAGATAACTTTCCTGCAATGCAGGACATTTTAAACTTGTAGTATATTTCAGGTTTAATAAAAAAGGCTTTTAAAGTTTGTAATTTCAACTTTGAAATTTCAGACTTGATTTTCCCTTACGAAAAATGTATCAATCCCTACAAAAATGTTCACGAATTATAATCACATAATAATTCACATTTCCTGTTGCTGCAGGATTATTTTCCTGTTGTAGCAAACTGGCTCAAATTAAGATCCTGGATCTGTAAAACGATTTGTTCCGGGCCAGGATGATAACCTGAAATCACAGAGGACTATTTTGAACGGTTATGATAGGCTATTGAAATACCTTCTGTCAATACATTTGCTTTAGAATGATGTCCTTTGGTTGGGCTATGAATTTTAGCAGGCACTCTATTCCATTTTAACTACCATTTGTTGGACAGTTGGTTTATATTAAGCTACCATTAGCATTATATTAAATGCCTAATCAAAATACCCAAATTATAGCCTTGAGTTTATTGGACAGAATAACTTTACAACAAGGTATCAAAGCCTTATATATAGGTCTCCGAGGGCAACTATCTCTTCGCCGCTTTAAATGAAACGCTTCAGGACACGATTAGATATTAGTATTAGTATCGAGGTCGTTGACAAGAAGGGATATCTTGGAGGCTCGAGCAGTTATGACTATTACAGAGAGGTCCAAGAAAAGGATCTTCCTATGCATGGCAGGCATCTGGGGACTTGGAAGCTAGAGAGAGTTCCTAGTCTTAAATTGCCTCACTATAGCATTTTGACATGCTAGGCCTGGGATGTAGCCTAGAAAGTTTTTTCTTCACCGGTGTCTGAGCTCCTTTAGGCCTATGTCCATTGGCCCACTCAGCATCTGCGATACAGAAAGTTCACCAATTGGTTACAGGGGACAAAATGTTTATAATATGAATGTTTTGAATGAAGATAAACCAAAAATGTATATGACCATGCGTAATTCGGCTGACTGAAAATTTAGGTATTCAAGTCGTTCAAAAAGGTTGTCGTTTTCGAAATGTCTATTTCCCATGTTAAAAATCTGACATTTTACATAAGAACATTATACAACATAATTAACTGCCTCAAGTCTTGCCCCAAAGCTAAATAAGCTGTTATAATTCAAATTAAGTCATGAATTTAATTTATCCACACATAATTAAATTCTGAAAACCGTGATGATGCACTTTATGCAGTCTGTGATAAGGATCAAATTGATGTATTTAATTGAATATTAAATATAATTGCTAACATGTTTGACAAGTAAGCCTTTATTTGAAGTTAATTCACTTCCCAATACTTAATCCAATATTACTTAATCGGTTGATCATGTTAATTTCTGATAAAGTAAGACCTTAAATTAAAAGGCTATAGTTGTAACCTGCGCAACATTGAATAGGCCTGATAATAAACTATTATTTTTTGCTGCTGTTGTTGTTATTATTATCATTAGTTATGATTATATTTCTATTATTACTTTATAATGTTATACCCTAATTATAGTATGAATAATATTGATCATTGTGTTATTACAAAATGTATTTCAATATTTGATTGAGTTCAAATATAGATCTCTATTGTGCTATGAAAATTGTTTTACTAATTCAATAAATTAAATCAAACACTCCATCCAAATAAATACGATTTTTCCTTTTTTCCCGTTGCATTATAAAAAGTTTTTGCAACAACTAATAATTTGAGCAATAATATCAGACATAGCACCATGAAGCTGATATCCATTTCGCAGCGGTCTGTGTGTGCAAATGGGAGCTGTGGGTGTGTAAATGATGCCCGCAGTGTCCATTCCCAACCTATTAAGTCACTGCAGTGCCTGATGAATGTGATCACAGGGCAAGAGGGAATAGTTTAATTCGCCTGGACAGAAGGTGCTTCGCTAAACATTTACTTTGCTCCCCAAAGTATTTGAGTTGAATGGGGCCCGCTTTCCTCCTTCCCCTCTCTCGCGGCCTCTTATCCCATCGCCCCGGGGCAACGTTTTGGCTGAGATGTATGGCTTCTCGGCGGGTAAAATATGCATGTTGATCCCCATTTGGCTCCCCGTCTAATGGAAGTGCAAATAGGTTTCGACTGCGAGGCCCTCCATTCATCATCAACAGTGACACGGACGGACGTACAGTGCGGTTCAACAGCTTGCGTGTGTGTGCGCGCGCGCGTGCGTGGAGAGAGAGGAGAACTAGGGATAGGCTTATACTGTCATTTTTACATTCACGCTTTTCATGTGTTTCCTTTTTGATATTGATAATAAGCATTACGCTTTTGTGATAGGCCTACCATATTTACCACACAAGCCTGCTTATTCTGTCTAGCTGCCATTGTTGTCTATTCATACGCCTATCCTTGCTCGGGGCTGTATGTTTGAGTGCCACAGGCAGCACTGCTCATTGCTTCGATTATTAAAACGTCATTATGTAAATTGGCATGTACAGTGCAACTCTATGATCTGACTAAATTAGGAAAATGTTTATACTTAAAACACTTGGGCCTTAGGCGACTCGTGTATGGCAAGCGACAATCTGCCCGTGGTGTAAGACATATTTTGTATTCCAGACTGCCAAAGGCCGCGAGACAAGTGTTTGATTGGCGAATTTCACGTGAGGAGGAGGCAACACGGGTTAACAACAGCCTAAACCAAACTATTATTCGTTCATTTACGATTAACCTGCAGTTAATTGCAATTTCATATTGACACAATTGCATGGGCTTATTCAATCTGAACTGATTGGTGGAAAATGAACTTTGTTTGAATGTTAAGAATTATGAAATATAAATGATAGGCCTACAGTCTTAGAAAAAAAATATTCTGCATAGAACCAGAAAGGGATATATGCTTGCTTCATATATGGCATCGCATAAGGTTATATATAGAACCCTATATGTAACCAATGTTGGTTCAGTGAAGAACAACCCCTGGGGTTCTGATCAAAGAAGCCTACAAGAGGGTTCTATACAGAACCTTTACGGGTGCCATATATGAAGCAAGCAATATAACCTCTTTTGGTTCTAACCAGAACCATTTTTTCTAAGTGTACATGATGCTAAATTGTGTCTGTTATGGCTATAAAAATAGCAATATAAGGCCATGAAAGCCTCACCCACAATAAGTTCTTGCCTCATGATTCCTAGCTGGAAATCGCTGAAGTGCTTCCACAAAACACTGTACATCTACATATGAATTTGTTTTGTTTTTTAAGATAAAAAAATTGCAAGAACTCCCATCATTTTTGCATGACCTCACATTCCATGAAATAGCCTAGCCAATTGCTAGTAAAAAAGTATCTTCGAAATGTTTTGGATAGTTTTACTGCATCAGATTTCAGTTCAACAAAAATGTACATGAATCTGTACGAATTCAATATAGTTGAACTTTATTCCTTCGAGTCTTGCCGGATCTGCACCCAAAGTATAATTACTGTAGCTGGAAATAGCTGGAAATGCTCGCTCGATATTGGCACAACGACGACTTCTTGTAAAACATAATATCGTGAAATTACGATAAGGTATATTGTATGCATAGAGTGTGCACCAATACATTATTTTTGTCACCAGATTTGTATCAACACTGTTGTTTCCAGCAATGTATTAACAAGTTACAAGTTTGACCCAGTCCCAGAGATGTCCACAAAGTTCCTACCTCTCGCCAACACAGCCGAGTTGTCTTTGGATGTTCTGATGCTGAAGTGTATCCCGGTTCTAAAGTGATTTCTTAGGAGTCTTATTATAGCAATGTCTCCTTGTTTATAATGTCCACCTTTCTCGTGCTGTTCATGCGATTTGGGAGGAAAGATTGCAAGTCCACAGTTCTGTCTTATATGAAACGCGCACTCTGCTACTTTCCGCGTGACTGAATCCTCTGCGTCTCGCGCTCAACATAGGAAGCTGCCATCTACCGGGCCACGAGCTGAAGAGGGATTTTAAAGCGGGCTCTGTGAGGTCATGTAAGCTTTCTAGTGGTCCTTGAAGCTGTCAATCAAAGAAAGAGACTATTTCTCTCCCACTAGTAGCAGGCGTTTGGCCAATGACGCTATACTATTCGAAATCATAAACTTTAGAATATGATGTCTGCAGTTTCCCATATGTTAGTCTACTTGTATTTGTTTTGCATTTGTGTTTGAATGGATAAACATTCAGTAAATGTATGGACTAAGAAGAATACCAACTCCTTTTAATTCTGGAAAACAAGTGTAAAAAATAAGTAGGCCTTTATAAGATGTTTGTAATAGATCATGAATATTCTATTTCATATTTTTCTTGCCTTTGAGGGATTTTTGATATCAGTGAATACATCAATTGTTTTCATATTGTGTAGCCCTTAATTGGGAGATGGATGACATATCCAGAATTAAAACGCGGTTAAATTATATTTAAACTTAGATAAAATAAGATTGAATACTTATTTTCTAATATGTTAAATAATTGTATAATAATTAATGGTATTGATTTATAAATGGAAAATTTGGCTTTTTTTTATATTTCTTTGTGGTAGACTACAAAGTGTTTTTCCCCAATGACCAGTGACAGACATTCTTGTTGCAGTTTAATAAAAAAAAAAAAATCTATGCAAGTCTTTGCGTTTTGGCGAACCGAATACCTTATAGGTGGGTTTTTATTTGCTTTTCGGCTTTCTTCATGCAATTGGAGTAGAGAGCGTGGTGGAAAGACTTTAGAGAGATCGCTAATAGATGCCAGGCTAGTGCCTTTACAATCTCTCCCGGCCTTGAAGGATTTGGGCTAGGATAGGGAAGACAAGACGCCATTCCAGCCTCCAAAAACCCCTGTCTTAAAATGACTGCGGGTAAGAGGATTAAAACAATAATGCCCTTCTCTTCTTGAAAGGTTTTTAGAGAAGATTTCTTCTCGCAGAGCAAAACCGTTTAGGTGGGAATTAAGGGCAGCGCAAAGTAGCCTTTTAATGTAAAGCTTGCATATTTTGTAAAAGATTATTGGGAAAGAGGGCAGCGTGAAACTCCCTAACCGGAGTTTTATCTCTGGCCATGTTTCTCGTCCACAGATATTTGAATTGCAGACAAATGATCATATGGAATGAAGAATATTGCATTTTCACCCTCTATATCACAAATGCCCCCGTTTTAAATATGTATGACACTCAAATGCATGAATATGTTTGCACTTTGAATGTGTAGACTGTTCTGCAATTCAAGTAGTTACATTTTGAAGGAGAAACTTTCTTTGGGAAACGTACACTTATGTCCAAGTGTATGTGTGTGTGTGTGTGTGTGTGTGTGTGTTTGTGTGTGTGTGTGTGTGTGTGTGTGTGTGTGTGTGTGTGTGTGTGTGTGTGTGTGTGTGTGTGTGTGTGTGTGTGTGTGTGTGTGTGTGTGTGTGTGTGTGTGTGTGTGTGTGCGTGTGTGTGTGTTTGTGCGTGTGTGTGTGTGTGTGTGCATGTGCGTGCGTGCGTGTGAAAGAGAGAGAGAGTTGGTGTTTTACAGATACCCAAAGATGTGTAGAAATTACGCACGTATTACGCACAGATTTCACTGTAAACAATGTTATAAAGTTAATTCCAATTCTATTCGAAAGCGGGCCTACTGCTGTCAATATCTGCAGTCTGAAGCTAAACCACAAGAAATATGATTTTGCATGGGATGAATCCTAATCCTTCGTTTTTTGTATTCAAAAGTTGGAGAAACTGGAACCATTATGGTGCACTGTTGTGCAGTAAACAGGATTACGATTTTCCAAGAAAATAGGGTTAAGGTAGTTTTAAGTTTTTACACATTATCTTTAGACACTAGTTAATATAGTGCTACATATTGTCTAGATTTCAATTTGGTGGTATACGAATCATTTTTCTCCTTTTGGTCCATGTGCACAAGTTGCACGCTTAGAAGTTGGTCCTAATCTTTGCTTTAAATTAGGCTATGTTTGGGTTGAATTATGACAAGATTTTGACTGTATACTGCGTCCTCTTCAGAACTATTCACTTCGTTAACAAAATCATGTAGCCTATACTTGGTTAAATGAGCGTGATTAAAATGAATGTCATTTCAATGAATGTCATTTCAACGTTATAATAACATTAATATTATATGCCTAATAATAACCACCACAATAATAATGTTATGATTATTATGATTATTATTATGATTATGTAATTGTATTTTATTTTATCAAACGTGTTTGCATTTGCAGATATTATACCGTCCATGCATAGACTATTCCGTTTATGGTAGGCTATAGTAATTTCAACAGTAAAACGTTTTGCTATACTGTTTCTCTGCCCCGCAAACAAACTCGTGTCCCTCTCCGGTTTCCATCGCCTTCGTCTATCACTCGGTTTCTTCTTGAGGTCTGAGAAAGAAAGAGGATTAACTTGTGAACCAATGGAAATAAGAACTTAAACGGGAGGTAAATCTAGGCAATGTCTCTTTGTGAGGACCGTTTCTAAAGCAATTAAAGCGAGAAAGAGTTCTTCACAGCGCCTCTTCTCCAAAGCTGCTTTGCGCTGGGTTTAGCGCGACTACTGTCCAGCGCATCTGAAAGGTTTAAAGGCCCGAGTGTCACAAGAGCTTCCCATTAAGAATACCTCTCGAGCCCTGCCAAGTGTCGTCACCTTTCCGATGTATAACCCCACGGTCCTGGGACTGGAAATATTCCAAGGTTTATCCTGGGTTTTTGGCGGCCTGTCACGCGTTATTTTAGCTCTCATTTTGATGTGATTTGCCTTTAGGCCTATTCGTCTAGTAATAATTCCCTATGGCCTATTCATTGATCTCTATATTATTTGTTTTGACAATTGAAAGCATATAGCAGTTCATTTTGAAACAACCTAGGTTAGGATGGCAGCCTATAAAGAAAAGTTGATAATGGCGCGTGGGAACTTAATTCGTCTATTTGATGACTGACCTCAATTTTATTTACCTAAAAATTAAAATAGACTACTTTTTAGATTTGGGAGAAAAACAGAAGAGGGGAAAATGTCTCACTGCCAGTGAATACTGTTCGCTAATAGCTAATTAATAGTCCTAATGATGTTTCTGCAACTTCATGAATACATTAGGTCTGCAATCCAGCCAGCTTTAGCCTCCGCAGCTCCATTCAAGGGTATTTCAGCATCTGTTCATCCCAGGGCAATTAATCATTTTGATGTGTAGTTTAAAATCGACTTCTTTCAGGAGACCTTTTTTGACAAGAATAACAAAGCAATTTGCCAGGAGCCATCTCTTAGACACGTTATTAGCTTAAACCCGTTTTTTTTACTCCCGTATTTTCCAAATTAGATACCTGCGTTAAAGGGACAGGGCCACTTTTTGGTTTATTGTCAACGCCACGCCTCCGAATCCTCCTGAAATCCTTTTATTCGTGACAAGATCTCAGGATCTCCTCAACAAATCCCCCCTCTAAAAGTTTTCAACCTGTCAGTTCTCTCTAAAAGCTGTATAATTCCCCCTCTTTCTCTCTCCACTCAATCCCCTTCTCTCTCCTCACCCTCCCCACTTTTCTCCCTTGTCTCTCTATCCTTCTCACCTCTTTTGCTACCCTTTCTGTTTGTTCGATTTGTACCTTTTACCCCATTCTTTTTCAAAAAAATTTTTGCACTCTCTCATATTTTTTCTCTCACTCTAACCCCCTTTCTCTTTCCATCTCCCGTCTCTACTTCTTCCTCTCCCTCTCTCTCACCCCCTTTTCTCTTTCGTTCCCTTCTCCTCCTCTCGCTCCCATTCTCTCTCTATCTCTCTCCCTCTTCTATTTCCCTCATCCTCTCCTTTTTCTCTTTCTCCCTTCTCGCCCTTTCTCCCTCTCTCTCTCTGGCCCGGATCCCTCAGCACAAGGGGCCCCATTGTATAGTCCTAATCCAGAGGCAACACAGCTTTAGCGACATGGAGGGATAAAAGGCCCATCAAGCCCACAACTTTATGGGGGCAAATCTCTCCCTAATCCCTCGCTTTATCTAAACAAAGGCCCCTCTGCCTTAATCCACCTTCGCTTCGAAAAATAAAAAAGAAAGGGGGGAAAAAAACTGAGAGGGGTATAAAAAAAAATCTCACACACTCTTGGGTTGAACTGGGAGCTCAGACCCAAAGGAGTGAATTTCCTGGAGAAACTAACCATTACTGACAAGCTTTTGTCATCAGTTATAAGATTGCCCCTGGTAACCACTAAAAAAGCATTGAGCTTGCATGCTTTTTGTAGTTTACAGTTTGCATTTCTCCTGAGAGATGGTTGCATGTTGCTGAATCAGTTTCTATAGGCAGTGAGATGAGAATCTGCTCTAAAATGATCAACTTCACGTGCAGTCATTCAGGGGGGCAGTTTTATATTGCGGTTCGTATCTACATGCTTCAACCTAGTGCTCCTATAGGGTTAAGAACGATGTGTCCAGTATGTACTCACAGCCTGGGTATGTCATTTTGAGTCCACATTATTTCTGACACAAAGTGTGTGAGGTGTTATGCGTTTGAATTAAATGGGTTCCCGTGCACTGTCACAGCAAAAAAATGGCATGCCTACAAGTATTCAAAGTATTCACCTCAGCGTCACCAAAAGTGTTGGAAATGTCAGCATATCCTGTCAGTGTATAACAATGGCTTGTTCGGTCCTTTCAGCTGCTGTAGCCTTTATACTCCCAGTTAGTCCTGTAGGATGAGAGGGCTCATTAAGGGGAATGATTGGAGAGCTCAGGGCTCAACCTCATTACTGACTGGGTGATTAGTACTGAATCAGCAGCTTATGACGGAAAGGCCAGCAGGGAGGAGAAGTGGTGGTGGTGGGCCACAGGGTGGGGACACCAGCATCCCCAGAGAGATGACCTATTGATTTGTGGCATTCAGTGCAGTGAAATGTAGCCATTTTGAGCACCCACCTGCAGTACTGAGGGTTTATGTTATTGGATTTTTATCAAAACTGTGTGATCTGACCAGTGCAGAAATTTGAGCCGATTATTACATCTCAGTAGATATTAGGCAAGAGGTTTTAGTATCCATATGGCGGCCTAATTAGACCACGTCCTATTACATACCTTTAGCCCAATAACATACAGTGGAGGAATTTACCTCATGAGCTCCCTGATCTACCATATATCCACCCTATATATGGAATTAATGCTAGGTCTGCCCTCTTCCCCACTCTGCTAATATGGATAGCCAGATCGGGCTGTGCCCTTCATTTGCCCAAATTCCTCCCCCAATTAACGGGATGGGTTCAGTAGGGGCCAATCTGCCTGGCGATGACAATTCCCAGCAAAGCCCTCTGCTCCCCTGATGCAAAATCCCTCCCTGTCGATCGCCTAAAACATCTGTCTTTACTTTCCCAAATCCCTTTGTATCTGCTCCTCTTTGGAATATCAACCCCGTAATCTGGGTTAGAGAATGGAAACTCGTGTGGTGAGGGGTTTAGTGAGGGCTGTTGAGGATAGGGTGTAGCCTAGTTGGTATTACCTGCTGCACGAGATAGTGAGGCAATTTAGGTCAGGGACTGATAATTATGCTCTGAGAATTTAGGATATGTTTTTAAACCCTTATTTAGCCAGGGAAGTTAGATCCCTTGAGGTTAAAAAACTATTTAGCAAAGGAAATCTAGCAAGAAGTCACCAGGAAAATATACAATACTAGTGGTAGTGCGGAATTGACCATTGCTGTGTCTTGTATTGTACTTGATTAAACTTTTTTATTTGGCGATGTGGGTATTGTTTTGACTAGTTTCTCACACAGACAAAACATCCACTTAGGTGTTTTGTCTGGGTCTCCTGTGCTCAAACTGTTCAGCCCACCTGTTGTTCACACTACTAATCACTCTGGTTATGAGCTAAATACCGGTAGTCATGGTGCCTCCATTTGGTTATAACCTCACATGCAGTTGATTTGGCCGAACTGTCAGGTTTGAAAGGATCTTGAGGAATACATCTGAGGAGAGCTTGCAAGGTAAAAATACACTTGACTCTGGGAGATTTGCTGCCGTTCTTAGCAGCATTGTACGCTTATAGAAGAGTTACATTTGGACGGTTGCCATGTGTGATGCGGTCATTAACACTCAGACAATTACCATCTTCTTTTGGCTTTCTTCCCACTTTAACAGAGCTAATGCTAAGCTAATGAAGTGAGTAGCGAGGACGATTTATCCATTAGAGTCAATTAAGCCAATCCAATGCAATCCAATGTTGAGGGGGATGTTGAGGAGTGTCAAAATAGCATCATGAACCACCCAAACACAGATAGACTGGTGGATTTAACAACTTTTCGCCCTTGGTGGTAAGTGCTAATACTTTCACAAATTTGGATTATCTGAGTCCAACTGGATTGAATGACTTTTTCTCTTGGTGGTAAGTGTTAATACTTCAGACATTTTGGATCATCAAGGTACAGCGTCTTCCCACATAGGGATTATACCTATTTTGGGAGCAAATGTTTCCCAGTGAGGCTGCCTGATGGTCTGCATCGCCATAATAAGTATAAATCTGCTTCTTCACAGCGTATTACGGGACTGAACATAAGGGATTGTGTTATTGTGGTCCTATAATCTGGGTTTAAACTCCTTGTTTTACAAATGGCCCTTTAAAAAAGCTTTTTTGCTTTGTATCGGGTAAAAAAAATAACTCATCCTGTATTAACCTACTGTCTCGTAATTTTCTGGAGTGTAGCTTTTGTTACTTGTTTCATTCACTGTGGTTTAGACATGTTGTAGCTGCGCCATATGCCGCCATGTCATAGGGTGTCGTAGCAGTGTTACAGGTGTGTTATGGCAGTCGTCAGGTTAGACACTGTAAAGGTGAGCTTCAGAGACTAGCTCTGTAGGTTTTAGCACCATTCCAAAGGAACTTGTGTAGTGGTAGCAGAATAGTTAGCCTTTAGAACTTGGCATGCAACCAAAATAGGTCAATATCCAAGTTATTATAATTCTCAAATGCTGTTCCATATGTCCTTGCCCTCAAAGGCTGAGGTACTATTCAGAAGTGGGCTCTTTGTAAAAGTACATTATGTAGTACATTATTCGCTGAGCAGGTACCTGAAAAAGGCTACCTGGAGGTAGTGAGATTTAGCACAAGAACCCAAAATAAGTAACTCGGTGGGCCGACTCTCAAAGCTACAGGTTGAAAGTTCCTCAGAACCTTGACTTATCTGTTGAGTCCAATTGCATCCATTGATTGTTTGTTTAGCAGTAGTGCATGAATTGCATGAAATTTGTTATTTACATTTACATTTAAGTCATTTAGCTGACGCTCTTATCCAGAGCGACTTACAAATTGGAAAGTTCATACATATTCATCCTGGTCCCCCCGTGGGGAATGAACCCACAACCCTGGCGTTGCAAGCGCCATGCTCTACCAACTGAGCCACACGGGACCACGGGAATTGTTATACAATTCCTTCTCTCTACCCCTTGGTAAAATGTGTAGCATTGCAGCAAACTTGCTTTAAAACTGCAACATTGTCTCTGCACCCCATTGTAAAATGTGTAGAATTGCACAACATTTACCCTAGAACTGCGGCCCCTCATGGTGAGTTCAGATTTTTTTGTGGCCCCGACCCCGATTAAAGTTGCACATCCCTGTCCTAGAGCTATTGATGCAGACTTTGGCCATTTTGTGGTAATCAAGATGTTTAAAAACCCTATCAAGTCAGAGAAAGTCTTTATCTGTTTCCCAATTAGGGGAAATTAAGATATTGAGCGGCCCAAGAGTTTTTACTGAACCTGGAAATATAGAGGACAATAGAACTTAGGAACTGTGACTAATAGGAGACAATATGTGTATTAAACTACTAATTTCATAGTTAATTGTGTATTTCAATGGTGTTAAATTTGATATTTTGATTTGCGCTAAATCTGGGCTTCATTGTTTAAGACAGGTGAGGAGGACTGGAGGGAAGTTTGTTCTGGAGTGCTAATGAAATATTTAAATAGATCCAAGTGCTGTCTTGTCCTTTTAAAACTGTTAATTTGTGAGACATGTGAATTGGGCGTAACTTTTACATTTAGTCCAATAATTAATTGTCACAATAAATCCCAGAGTCCATCTTTTTAACAAACTGAAAGACATATGTCGTCATGGCAGTTGCCCACAATTACTGAGCACCAACCCCATCCTCTATACCAGTTAACAATACCCATGGGTTCCCTGGCACTCCAAGACACACACACACACACACCTCATTCTCTCCCAGATGCCTCTGTTTCGGGGGGCAGATTGGGTGAGGCCAGGCAGCAGGTCTGGTTCCACTCGGCTGTGCTCTGGGACCTTCCTCACTTGTTCTCTAGTGTCTCTGAGGCCCCCTCACTCCCACCTCTGCCATCCCTCTCTACCGCCTCTCAAAGGAGTCTTGCTGGGCCCAACTGCCTGCATAAAGAGGTGGGCAGGTCCGTCTCAGTGGGGAGTGGGGAGAGACTGTGTGTGTGTGTTTTTTCAGCCACTAGAAGTGAGGCAGGGCCTTGTTACAATTACCCCCCTTGTTTGTGATCCTCCAGCGCCAGAGATCGGGGAAGGAGGAGGAGGTGCAGAGCTAATGGGCATGTTTGTTTACCTATTTGTCCTTGACATGATCAATTGATTACCAGGCTTATTCACTGCCTCCATGGGGTCATTACATTTCCATTTAAATTGCAAATGGATTTCTCCCCAGCACCACTCCCTTCCATTGTTACCGTAGTGCATGCACCACCTATGCAGTGCACACGTACACACGTATGCACATGCACACACCTGCTTTAAACATTTAAATAAACATGAAAATAAAATATTGGCAAGACCATTTTTTTTGCCTAATGATGAAGAATTATGGAATGATTTATTGACTATCATGAAGCCACTGTTTGTAAATATGTTTTTGTTTCCCACATTCATATTCCTAGTAGGTGGAATTCTCTCTCAATTTCACTCTCCTGTGTCTGCGTGTTCGTTCATGAGTGAGATACACGTGTAGGGCAGAATAGGGGAGGCTTCCCCTATTCCCAGTCCATCACCCTCTCTCTCTCTCTCTCTCTCTCTCTCTCTCTCTCTCTCTCTCTCTCTCTCTCTCTCTCTCTCTCTCGGAGTACATCAGTGATAATTACCCGCATCATGAAGATGTCAGTCATTTAGCTGTGGCCATTAAAACTCTCCCTTATACACACACACACACACACACACACACACACACACACACACACACACACACACACACACACACACACACACACACACACACACACACACACACACACACACACACACACACACACACACACACACACACACACACACACACACACACACACACACACACACACAGCATAACAGTCCTCCGAGAGGAAAACAAGCTGATTCCTGGATAGAAAAGCATGGTGATTAAGCGAGACTGGGGATATTACAGAGAACGATTACTGATTTGGAGTTAAACAGTCGGAAAAGAGCGGCCAAATTGAGCAGCAGCGGGAGATCGCTAAGCTAAGCGCTAATTGACGCAATCTCAGACGAGCTATCGCAGAGCATATTCACACCACTACAGAGAGAACTGGATGGATGCATGGATGGGCAGATTAACTACGTGTATTGTTTTTTGATGGTATACTACCATTTTTATCTTCCTGATTTCGTAGTGGAAATCAAAGGCATGACGAATATAGTGGAAATCAAGGGCATGACGAATATAGTGGAAATCAAGGGCATGATGAATATAGTGGAAATTAAGGGCATGAGGAATATAGTGGAAATCAAGGGCATGATGAATATAGTGGAAATCAAGGGCATGACGAATATAGTGGAAATCAAGGGCATGAGGAATATAGTGGAAATCAAGGGCATGATGAATATAGTGGAAATCAAGGGCATGATGAATATAGTGGAAATCAAGGGCATGAGGAATATAGTGGAAATCAAGGGCATGAGGAATATAGTGGAAATCAAGGGCATGATGAATATAGTGGAAATCAAGGGCATGATGAATATAGTGGAAATCAAGGGCATGATGAATATAGTGGAAATCAAGGGCATGACGAATATAGTGGAAATCAAGGGCATGACGAATATAGTGGGTTAGGGTTATATTTAGAATAAGGGTTAAGTTAGGGTGAGGATAAGGGTTAAGTTTTGGGTTAGGATAATGGTTATAGTGGAACTGACAGCATTTTAGCAACATTAAATCGTTTTAAAATCTGTTTATTTCCACCCTAGGAAGAATATGACACTTAAAAAAAAATATCTGACAAGCGAGCACTTAGATATGGTCATTTTCACGTTTTCATAAATTCTTAGAATGATTAGGAGTTACGTATACTAAGGCATTTGTGAAAACTATATAGCAATATGGAGTGGGAAAGCGGCCGTGCGTTTGGACAATTAATAGTAAATAAAACCTAATAAAAACATCTGTCTCCTCCAGGACCGGAGTCTACGCAGACCGGTGCACAATAGCCAATCAGATCTACAGTAGGCCTTTACGCAAACAAGCCATTTGCCACACAGGCCTGCCGTCATTCACTTTGAACTGAACTGTGTGTTACAGGCAGTAGGAACAGCACAACTTTAGATCATTAGAACGCATTTGCCAAAACCACAAAATACACCTGAATTGATTTCTGCAATTATGTCAATACCACAGGAGTCCTCTTACATTTGGGAACTTTACATTCCTATTGATCAAACAACCATGTTTGATCAATAGGAATCAACAACAACCAGATCAACAACTAATGCTATCCAGAGCAAGATGAGCTAACGAAGGAACATTAGATAAACCCTCTCAAACTGTTTCAGCTAGTTGGCAGTCAAAATTGCACTGATAAACGATGGGGAATTGTAGCCTACTAATCCTTCTGCAGCTTGCCTGCAAACAAGAACCCAAGCTAACTGGCTAAAGTTGGCTAGCTTGCTTGCTAGCTACTTCCAGACATAAATGAGAGAACACCTCACTCTGACCATTTTACTCCCTCTAGCAGAGCTGGTTAACTAGGCTGTTTACATGTTAACTATAGCATTTGTGACTAACTATATTAAAACAATTATGTTTACTGACACCAGTCATATTCAGCCGGTGTTGCATGTTTTTAAATTCATCAGTTATTCTGCACTCTGGCACACTCAGACTGGAGTGCTCTGAAATAGGAGTAGATAGCCAGAGTGAACGCAATAGATATGCTAAGTAGATAACAGTCGTTCATGTTCTTGCTAGCTAACCAAATGACACCTGCATCTCTGGCTGTGTATAGCCACCGAAAAACGGTATGAGGCGACAAAGTAAGTCACTCACCACTTCTCCAATGACATTACACGACATCCTCTGAGCAGCTTGCTAGCTAACGTTAGGGTCTGTGTTTTTAGCTTGCTACATATAGATACGCTACCCTATTAGCCACGTTATGACGGACTTATTATCATTGCCCTTGCTAGTATGACTGTATTGACATTCCCACCCTTAGTTACAGTGGGGCAAAAAAGTATTTAGTCAGCCACCAATTGTGCAAGTTCTCCCACTTAAAAAGATGAGAGAGGCCTGTAATTTTCATCATAGGTACACTTCAACTATGACAGACAAAATGAGAAAAAGAAATCCAGAAAATCACATTGTAGGATTTTTAATGAATTTATTTACAAATTATGGTGGAAAATAAGTATTTGGTCACCTACAAACAAGCAAGATTTCTGGCTCTCACAGACCTGTAACTTCTTCTTTAAGAGGCTCCTCTGTCCTCCACTCGTTACCTGTATTAATGGCACCTGTTTGAACTTGTTATCAGTATAAAAGACACCTGTCCACAACCTCAAACAGTCACACTCCAAACTCCACTATGGCCAAGACCAAAGAGCTGTCAAAGGACACCAGAAACAAAATTGTAGACCTGCACCAGGCTGGGAAGACTGAATCTGCAATAGGTAAGCAGCTTGGTTTGAAGAAATCAACTTTGGGAGCAATTATTAGGAAATGGAAGACATACAAGACCACTGATAATCTCCCTCGATCTGGGGCTCCACACAAGATCTCATCCCGTGGGGTCAAAATGATCACAAGAATGGTGAGCAAAAATCGCAGAACCACACGGGGGGACCTAGTGAATGACCTGCAGAGAGCTGGGACCAAAGTAACAAAGCCTACCATCAGTAACACACTACGCCGCCAGGGACTCAAATCCTGCAGTGCCAGACGTGTCCCCCTGCTTAAGCCAGTACATGTCCAGGCCCGTCTGAAGTTTGCTAGAGAGCATTTGGATGATCCAGAACAAGATAGATTGGGAGAATGTCATATGGTCAGATGAAACCAAAATATAACTTTTTGGTAAAAACTCAACTCGTCGTGTTTGGAGGACAAAGAATGCTGAGTTGCATCCAAAGAACACCATACCTACTGTGAAGCACGGGGGTGGAAACATCATGCTTTGGGGCTGTTTTTCTGCAAAGGGACCAGGACGACTGATCCGTGTAAAGGAAAGAATGAATGGGGCCATGTATCGTGAGATTTTGAGTGAAAACCTCCTTCCATCAGCAAGGGCATTGAAGATGAAACGTGGCTGGGTCTTTCAGCATGACAATGATCCCAAACACACCGCCCGGGCAACGAAGGAGTGGCTTCGTAAGAAGCATTTCAAGGTCCTGGAGTGGCCTAGCCAGTCTCCAGATCTCAACCCCATAGAAAATCTTTGGAGGGAGTTGAAAGTCCGTGTGCCCAGCAACAGCCCCAAAACATCACTGCTCTAGAGGAGATCTGCATGGAGGAATGGGCCAAAATACCAGCAACAGTGTGTGAAAACCTTGTGAAGACTTACAGAAAACGTTTGACCTCTGTCATTGCCAACAAAGGGTATATAACAAAGTATTGAGATAAACTTTTGTTATTGACCAAATACTTATTTTCCACCATAATTTGCAAATAAGTTCATAAAAAATCCTACAATGTGATTTTCTGGAATTTTTTTTCTCATTTTGTCTGTCATAGTTGAAGTGTACCTATGATGAAAATGACAGGCCTCTCTCATCTTTTTAAGTGGGAGAACTTGCACAATTGGTGGCTGACTAAATACTTTTTTGCCCCACTGTACATTCGTCCGTGGAATCTGAAACAGTGTGTCCCAAATTGTGATTTACAACCTGATAGCGATGTTTTTTGGGCCTACCAAGATATGTATTGGTGAATTATATGAATCATGCATTGAACTGCATCCACCTACTCTGCCAACAATGCCTTAGTGTACGTCACTGAACGTTGAGTCAAATAGAACCTATTTTTAAAACCTATAAACTGGGAATTTGATATTTTGTTACTGATATTAGGATTGTTTGTTTGTTTCATACCTGCAAAATAGTTCAAACGCTGTCAGTTCCACTTTAAGGGTTAGAGCTAGGGTTAGTAGATAGTTCGTTGAAATGTTACCGATAGTCTGTAGAGCATCTACAGATGTGTGTTTGTAGTTGTTTTTATTTGCTTATCTGGATCCCCATTAGCTTTTGCAAAGGGGTCCACAAAAATAAACACAAAACATGACAAGTTACAAAACACTGGTACGCTGACAGACAAGGACAATCACACAAAAAGGCAACGGGTGGACTATCCAAATAAAGTGTTACCTCACATTCTAACACGTACTCATTCCTCACCAGATAGCCCCTACAACATACACACCCACACATCCTTAGCCCGATCAATGGTCATAGCGGTTTTCCCTTGACAAGACTGTCGCTTGCCCAAGAGCCTTGGTCAATCCCTTTCCCTCTGACACACACACACACACACACACACACACACACACACACACACACACACACACACACACACACACACACACACACACACACACACACACACACACACACACACACACACACACACACACACACACACACACACACACACACATCTCCCCCGACACACTTGTCAAGGACCTCGTCGACCCCTGACCCCACCCACTTGGCCCCGCTATTGATTTCTCCCTTCGCCCCTCTCAATCTGGATGAAGAGGGCGCGAGGCAGCGTTAGCCAGGTATACAGAAGGGACTTTGGGGATGAAGGGCCGATCAATGTGGAGTGATGGTTGAGCTTGCAGCAGCAGAAACAACCGTCAGGAGGAAATAAGGGCTTCAGGCCAGAGAGGTGAACACTAATAGGGCCTGAGTGGAAGCTAGAGAGGCCAGAGACCAGAGAGACTCAATGCCGATGAGGCCATGGCTTGTTATGCGATGAGGGCTGCCCGACAGCGTTGGGTTTACTGGATAGGGCACTAATGTTCTCTCTGATCACTCTACGCCATGAAGGAGATGAAGGAAAGGCCGGAGCCCTCAAGACCCAGACCTACCAAGAAACTGGGTATTATTGGAAAACAAGACCCAGACCAAGATATTTGATGCCAAAATCCAAGGCCCAGACCCAGATTGCATTTATGTTGTCTCAAGACCGAGATCACACAATCGAGACTGAGTTGGCCTACCACTCCTTTCTCTCTTCATGTCTACCTCTCTCTTACTAGTTCTCTCTTTCTCTCTAACACTCTTTGTATCAACCTCTCCCTCTACCTCTACTTCACTGTAGCCTCTTTTGGTGTCACACCTGTTGCATTCCGGCAATACCAGCTCCTTGTCGCGGTCACATGGCATGGGTTGGTCGTGCGATCCGTCTGTTGTTGGTCATGCCCCTCCTCTCCACTCCCTTCCTCGTTCCCCTTCTCAGTGAGAGGCGAGGCAGCCGAAGCTGAGTCGGAGCGGTTCGGTGGGAAATGTGGGAAATGCAGCACGGAGGCTTATTAGTGTCATACTGCTCTTCCTGAGCTCCTATTTACTGCCTCTCTAGAGCCCACGGACACCCCACTGCTGCAGAGGGCACGGCCTGCCGCCTTCAGTTTTGGTTTGTGTGTAGGAATAGGTGTACGTGTGTGTGTGTGTGCGCGTCCGTGAGAGACACATATAACAGGAGTGTGATTGAGTAAGTTTGGAGAGGGTGTATGCCTGTGTGAGATATAGAGCGTGTAAGTGTACTGTATGTGTGACAGTGAGAAAAAGAGAGATACAGAGGACATGTGTGTGCATTGAGTAACATTGGATTCAAAGCCATAACAAGATGCCTCCTTTTGTTTTTACCTTGTGTTTTTCCACAGATATGTCACACATAGATAGGTTAAACAGATGTTTTTCTATGTGTGTGTGTTTTCTCTTCTGGCAGGCTAATGCCTTTAAATAACCCTGGGTCCTTTTCAACGGGGCTTGGAATAATCCATTTTCACCTCTCTTGCCTCGGATCAGGTTAGGGGTTTTGCGGTGACACAGTTAGACATAATCTTTTTATTTTATTTTAATTTCCCAGCATCGCCTCCCCTGATTCTCCTCCTGTCACTTTAGATGCGGCTAAAAACTGATTTGGGCTCAGTAATCTCACCCTGCATTTTGCCTCCACTTAAAGAAAACCTTGGAATATCATAAAGAGATTATTTTATTTGTAATTGATTATGTGCCTTCCTTGCCACAGCCATGGGTACTTCAAAGTGACTGAATTAAAGGGGTGGTGAAAAGACTAGGGTGCTGAATTTGGGTGGCGTGGGTAAATGGGGCGACGAGGGGAGTGGGTACAAGACGCCGGGGTCGAGAAGTTGAGCCTCCTTCGGATGACGAATAAGAATCAAGCCTGATTCCGAGATGGCAGTTAATTGGCTCACGGAATGTGCCTTGGTAAGAGAAGGATCTCTGTGAGCCAATGACACGGTGGGGTTGGTTCCTAAAGGTGGCTGTTTATTGGAGGAGGAGGTTCAGTAAAGATTATTGGTTGATCTACTTTTCAAGTTTGGGCCTGAGTCTTCAGTTAACCTGCTCCTCTAGACTCCTAGCTGAGTTTAAAGGTCTCCAGACACAAACCAAGATGCTTGAATGTCTATGGATCTCCACACTAGCCTCCTCAGTCATTCACCATACTGAAGAGGCCTTCTTCTGTTTCTGTCCCATAAGCCACTCTATCACCACCTACACCCCTCCTCTCTCAATCCCTCTCCATCACCTTTGGATTCCCCAATTTTCCCCTCCCAGAGCTGAGGATTTGACCCCCTCCACTGCCCACCCAATCCCCCACCTAACACATCACTGGGGGATGGAGATGGAGTCAGTGAGTCCCAGCTGGCTCCCCATGGCAGCCCTATCCCTGTATCAGCCTGGCCCTCATCCCTCTGCTCCCTATTAGGGTGATCCAGAGCCGAGGGCTCTGGGCAAGAGTGAGAGGGGATAGCCCCCAAACCCTGATTAGCCTATCCCAATGATCTCTCCTGAGTCCACGGGCCCTGCTAGTGAGAAGGAGGGATGAGAAAGGAGGAAGGGATACTCTCCCTCCCTCTCTCTCTTCTTCCTTTAGCCGCTATCAGCCCTGGCCCAATACTGATCACAATCCTCTTACCTCTCTGCTCTATTCCCCAGCAGTCTCCATAGACTTTAAATAAAAGGGGGGGGGGCCACAATGCAGCCCTGTGGAACCCCCCAAGGCAGAGCTAAATTGTGGGATTATCTCCCATTTTGTGTTGTTCTAATCCCTGCCTCCTCATTGACATTATTGCTGGAGGGGAATCTGTATCGTGTCATATCATGTTGTTTTGTGATGTTCCTTTTGGTTATGCCACTGGCAATAGCTTGTGTACTGAAAATAAAATGAACACAGTCAAAAGTTTGGACACACCTACTCATTCAAGGGTTTTTCCTTATTGTTTTTTTATCTTCTACGTTGTAGAATAATAGTGAAGACATCAACACTATGAAATAACACATATCGAATAATGTTGTAACCAAGAAAGTGTTAAACAAATCAAAATATATTTTATAATTTTTGATTCTTCAAAGTAGCCACCCTGTGCCTTGATGACAGCTTTGCACACCCTTGGCATTGTCAGGGAGGTGACCAAGAACCTGATGGTCACTCTGACAGAGCTCCAGAGATCCTCTGTGGAGATGGGAGAACCTTCCAGAAGGACAACCATTTCTGCAGGACTTCCACCAATCAGGCCTTTATGGTAGAGTGGCCAGACAGGAGCCACTCCTCAGTAAAAGGCACATGACAGCCCGCTTGGAGTTTGCCAAAAGGCACCTAAAGGACTCTCAGACCATGTGAAACAAGATTCTCTGGTCTGATGGAACCAAGACTGAACACTTTGGCCTGAATGCCAAGCATGACCTCTGGAGGAAACCTGGCACCATCCCTATGGTGAAGCATGGTGGTGGCAGCATCATGCTGTGGGGATGTTTTCAGTGGCAGGGACTGGGAGGCTAGTCAAAAATGAACAGAACAGAGTACAGAGAGATCATTGATGAACCTGCTGGGGCGAAGGTTCACCTTCCAACAGGACAACGACCCTAAGCACACAGCCAAGACAACGCAGGAGTGCCGTCGGGACAAGTCTCTGAATGTCCTTGAGTGGCCCAGCCAGAGCCTGGACTTGAACCCGATTGAACATCTCTAGAGAGACCTTACTATAGCTGTGCAGCGATGCTCCCCAGGCAACCTGACAGAGCTTGAGAGGATCTGCAGAGAATAATGGGAGAAACTCCCCAAATACCGGTTTACCAAGCTTGTAGCGTCATACCCAAGAAGACGCAAGGCTGTAATTGCTCCCAAAGGTGCTTCAACAAAGTACTGAGTAAAGGGTCTGAATACTTTTATGTTTAATAAATTAACAAACATTTCTAAAAACATGTTTTTGCTTTGTCATTATGGGGTATTGTGTGTAGATTGATGGGGGAAAAGTTAATTTAATACGTTTTAGAATAAGACTGGAACGTAACAAAATGTGGGAAAGGTCAAGCGGTCTGAATACTTTCCGATTGCACTGTACGTAGAATGCTGTATATAGCCTTTTAACACATTAAAACAAAAGAGATACATAATATTTGTCCAGCCTTTGATGCTTGCATGCTTACAGATGTGCATAACATTCTGCTGTAACAGTTTAAGTTCCGTCCCTCTCCTTGCCCCTACCTGGGCTCGAACCAGGGACCCTCTGCACACATCGACAACAGCCCCCTCGAAGCACCGTTACCCATCGCTCCACAAAAGCTGCCGCTCTTGCAGAGCAAGGGGAACAACTACTTCAAGGTCTCAGAGCGAGTGACGTCACCGATTGAAACATTATTAGCGCTCACCCCGCTAACTAGCTAGCCATTTCACACCGGTTACACTGCGACTCTAATAAAAAAGTGTTTAATAACATAGCTATAGGTGGTGTAACATTTAAACACACAACATGTTTGCCATTTCTTTTGCACTTCATGGATCATCGGTGCAGTTGAATGCAGCATTGCTGTATGTTGCATTCAAAATGTAATTGAGCATAGGCTACTGCTCAAATGTTGCTGTAGCTGTTGCTTACATGTTTCTCCTTTACATGGTGTTTTGCTGCAGGTTTAGTTTTTTGGTTATTCATTGTCAAGCTTTAAAAACCGAAGCCAGACTGCAACATTTTAGTAGCCTAGCTAAGACTGTGGCTCCCTCCGCTACGCGATGTAAACGTGACGCACTAAAGCAGCGTAATTGAAGTTGCAATCACCGATGTGAGTGTATCAGGCTGTAATTAGTACATGGCTCAACTGGTGACTCATTTATAATCGCATGTCCCGGGTAGCTCCCGAGAATAATATTGACGAATATACTGAGATGGTGACTGAGTTTATCAGGAATTGTATAGGAGTTGTTGTTCCCACTGTGACTATTAAAACCTAATCTAACCAGAAACCGTGGATAAGTGGCAGCATTCGCGCAAATCTGAAAGTGTGAACACCACATTTAACCATGGCAAGGTGACTGGGAATATGGTCGACTACAAACAGAGTAGTCATTCCCTCCGCAAGGCAATCTGTCAAGGCAAAACGTCAGTATAGAGACAAAGTGGAGTCGCAATTTAACGTCTCAGACACGTGATGTATTTGGCAGGGTCTACAGACCATCACGGACTACAAAAGGAAAACCAGCCACGTCGCGGACACCGACGTCCTGCTTCCAGACAAGCTAAACACCTTCTTTGCCCGCTTTGAGGATAACACATTGGCACCGACGTGGCCCGCTACCAATGACTGTGAGCACTCCTTCTCCATGGCTGACGTGAGTAAGTGTTAACCCTAGCCGCGTCCTCAAAGCATGTGCAAACCAGCTGGCTGGTGTGTTTATGGACATTTTCAATCTCTCCCTATCCCAGTCTGCTGTCCCCACATGCTTCAAGATTGCCATCATTGTTCCTGTACCCAAGAATGCAAAGGTAACTAAACTAAATGACTGTCGCCACATAGCATAAACTGTGAATTTGATCTTTTTGACTGATATTATGATTGTCTGTTTGTTTCATATCTGCAAAGTAGTTAAAAAGCTGCCAGTTCCACTTTAAGCATTATACTGTATCAGTTCCAGATCCATCATGTCATTTGTTAAATTAAATCAGGTATGTCTGTCCATCAAACTGGTATCAAAGTGGAAAAAGTCAACTGAAATGATCTGCACATGATAACGTGATGTTTTTCACCTAACATCCTCTCCCTCCAACCATCCCCACCCCTCCAATCCCCAGTTTCCCTCTCTCCCGTTCTTTTTTTCTCTGATTCACTCTCTCTCTCTTGGGACAGATTAACCTCCAATCCCCCAGTTCCTTGTTAATTGATATTATTCAACGGTTTGGAGGCCACTGGGTTCCACACTGTTCCCACAGAGAGTTTAACTCTTATGTTCTGTTCTCTCAATGGAGAACACCTCCATCCATCCCTCCCTCCCTCACCTCCTCCCCCTTTTCCCCCTGCCACCTTTCCCTAGAGTCGGCAGTCAACAGTCAACAGGCGTCACCCTGGGAGTTTGACTAGGCCATGTGGGCAAGGGTTCAATTGGATGGGAATTCCACTACCTTAGAATGGGTGAAAACAGTGTGAAGGTTTCTATGAGTAGTGGTTATGGAAAAGAAACCCGTTTTGGCGTAGTTCTACCACCTACAAAATCCTTAACACCTGCACTAGAATAGGATTTCTATTTGCCAGAAAAAGTTTTGACTCAGCAAGCATCCTTCCTGTGTGTAACAAGCCAATTATCGTCATTACTTTGCTTGTAAAGGGTGTGTGTGGCAGCAAAAATGTATTGGCGGAAGGGGAGTGAATATACTGAGAAACCCTCAGAAAACTATAATATAGAACCCCCTTGGATATAAACCGATGGAGAGTATTGCTTTATTGTCTTTCCAGTGGCATCATGATGTCGCCCTCTCTTGACAAACAAGATTTGAAGATTAAGAGCGATAGAGTTGGTGTTTACCGGCTAATCGTTGGATTTGTCATGGGAAACGCTGGGAATTTAGCCACGATTTAGTCTCAAATCCTGTGTGGGAGCCACACTGGACATGCATGCCATGCATTCCCTCACTGACACTGGCAGTATCATCCTTTTTAAAATAAAAACCACTCAGGGCTTTAACTCACATCAGACTATCATAAAAAAACACCCTAGGTCCCTAGCAGCCTTCATGGTTATTTGGACACCCTGCATTGACGTGTAGAATGGGAGCATTGGTCTGAAGGGGCTAAATTAAAATAGCCAGGGTAGCCATTTGATTAACTGTTCAGCAGTGTTATGGCTTGGGGGGAGGAAGCTGTTTAGGATCCTTTCGGTCCCAGACTAGGCGCTCCGGTACCACTTGCTGTGCGGGAGCATTGATCTATCTCTATCTGGTGATCTGGTCATGGCTGGTTGAGCTTGTCTGCGCTTTGCTTTGTTCTCATCCATGAAGACCCTCCAGTGCTCTCGACCACACCCACTCTCAGGCCCTACGGGCTGTGTGGTCGTGACTGTGTGCGTTTGCTTGCTGCAGTGTTCAGGCAGCAGGGGACCCCATTAAGAGGCTCCGTGGAGGAAAAACATCACCGCATTCAGCAAACTGTCAAAGTCAACAGGACAGCCGAGAGAGAGAGAGAGAGAGAGAGAGAGAGAGAGAGAGAGAGAGAGAGAGAGAGAGAGAGAGAGAGAGAGAGAGAGAGAGAGAGAGAGAGAGAGAGAGAGAGAGAGAGAGAGAGAGAGAGAGAGAGAGAGAGAGAGAGAGATGTACAGAGACAGGGTGAGGCTTAGAGGGATGTGGGTTACACCTTACTTGAAGGGCTTATAAACTGCTAATAAACATTATTACATCGTTTGTTAGATCAGGTAACATGGTAAGTCCTGTCACGCACCAACATATTTTTGAGGGGGCACCGAAGGCCAAATTATATATCTATGCGCAATATCTTTCGTTTCTTGCATAGTACAGGATTGTGTACTGCTTCTAAAAACATTAAGGTGAATCAATATTGTAAGTGTAGTTTGTGGTTTTTATTTGACACTATTTTACATGCCTCATATACATCACTCAACCCCTAAACCTGTGTAGTGTACGTTGACTCTATTATCAGGCCTGTGTTTAAATGTTGCACTCCGACTACAAATACGTGGAATGAACTTCCTTTAGCCCCGGCTCTCTCTCTCTTTTTGCCCTCTCGCCCTCTAACGTTCACAAAGACACACACTGGTGCACACAGACACACTCATCCCTACCGACCTGCACTGAAACCTGAGAGTGTGTCGGTGAAATCCCTGTCATATTTCTCACGTCGATGGAACATTCTGCCTAGGCCTGGAAGCATAATAAATAGAGACGTGCTCTGTCTACTCTGAACTTTAACATTCATTTGTAATATGATAATTCTCAACCGATAAGCAGTGCTTTGATCAGCTACTCTCATCAGTTACTCACATGTTCACGTCTTTTTCCCTGGGATGTAGTTTGGCAGAGTGAACATTATGCGTAAGAGATAACAGTAGGAATAAGAACAAGTCAACATTGAAAATACAGAGCATTTTTTTGATGTGGTTGATGTAATAATGTGACCGTTGTTATTTTCATTGTATAATGACGGAATGGTGTATGTAACAGAGGCGAGAACGTCCATGTTGGATATCATCAGTTGACTTCCAAGCCATTCCTTCTAACTATCATACCTCATTTATGCAGTGTGAGTGTATGCATGTGTTCGTAGGTTTAGGGAGGGGGGGGGGGGGCAAAGGACAAGCTGTCAGCTGAAGCCCTGGCTGTATTAGTCTTTAGGAATATTGGGTAGGTGTTGATGGAGCATGTCATCAGAGGGTTGGAAGTGTTTTGGGATCCAAGTGTGTATGGGGGTGGGAGTGGGCCCGTGGGTGTGTGTAGGGAGAGTAGCCTAGCGTTTACCTCTTGCCTTATGAAACTGTCTGTGTCCACTCCTCCTCCCTTCCCTCCTCCTCCTCTCGCCCCTGTAAGTCTGAGAGGTATTTCTACAGGAGTGTGTCAGTGTTAATATTGACCCTGCTCTCACAGCTCAACAGGAGAAGGGCTCTCACACTCTCACTCACCTTGTCGGCCATCTTGCCAGTCACTAGAAGCAGTGTGTTATGTTCCCGATTCAGAGAAAATGTTCAACATTTGTAATTTAACTTTTTTCTGAAAAGAATGTGGACAAAATTCACTGTAAATACAGTTCTTTCAAATATATATTCTAATCCTTTACATTTTATTTCTTTGAATATTTAGAATGAGTTTAAGTATGGTCCCGTTCCCTTTCCCTAGATTGCTCACCTGAGAAAGGGGAGGTAGCAGTAGACTATAGGGTGTGAGAAGAGGAGGGGCTGCATGGATTAGGAACAGCTAGCCAGATCCCTAATACCCACAGTGGCCTAACTGCTCAGATATCCAGGGGTTTTTCTTTTTGGCCCAGACTGAAATATGGCAGAGGAAATATTCAGACAAACCCCACCCCATCCCATTCACAGGCATGGGGGATTCCCTGGACCGGCCTGGCTGAAAGATTACGCTGTGTGTGTGCGTGTGTTTGTGTGCTTGTGTGTAACCGGGTGGGTGTGTGTGTGCGTGCGTGCGTGCGTCTGTGTATGCATGTGTATGTACAGAGTCTTCAGAAAGTATTCATACTCTTTGACTTATTCCACATTTTGTTCTGTTACAGCCTGAATTCAAAATGGATTAAATAGTTTCCCCCCCCACACATCTTCACACAATAACCCATAATGACAAAGTGAAAACAATCTTTTTAGAAATGTTGGTAACTGTATTGAAAATGAAATAGAGAAATATCGAATTTACATAAGTATTCACACCCCTGAGTCAATACTTTGTAGAGGCACCTTTGGCAGTGATTACAGCTGTGAGTCTTTCTGGGTAAGTCTCTAAGAGGTTTCCACACCTGGATTGTGCAACAATTTGCCCATTATTATATTTTTAAGCGCTGTTAAATTGGTTGTTGATCATTGCTAGACACAAATGTTCAGGTCTTGCCATAAAATGTATGTAAAAACTCTAATTAGGCCACTCAGGAACATTCACTGTCTTCACTGCAATATCAGTGTAGATTTGGCCTTGTATTTTAGGTTATTGTCCTGCTGAAAGATGAATTCATCTCCCAGTGTCTGTTGGAAAGCAGACTGAACCAAGTTTTCCTCTAGGATTTTGCCTGTGCTTAGCTCCATTCCGTTTCTTTTTTATCCTGAAATACTCCCCAGTCCTTAACGATTACAAGCATACTCATAACATGATGCAGCCACCACTATGCATGGAGAGTGGTACTAAGTAATGTGTTGTATTGGATTTGCCCCAAACATAACACTGTAATTAGGACAAAAAGTTATTTGCTTTGCCACATTTTTTTGCAGTATTACTTTAGTGTCTTGTTGCAAACAGGATGCATGTTTTGGAATATTGTATTATGTACTGGCTTATTTATTTTCACTCTGTCAATTAGGTTAGTAGTGTGGAGTAATCTAGAGGCGAAATAAACGCACACCTATTTAGGTGAGGTGCTGGCTAGCGGAGTGGAACACTTAAAAAAATTAAGGAGAGTCGCACACTCTTGGAGCTCAGATGCAAAAATGTTTATGTCCAACATTTCGACAGACAAGCTGTCTTAATCTCCATTATTGTTTTAGTAGCGTGGAGTAACTACAATGTTGTTGATCCATCCTCAGTTTTCTTCTATCACAGCCATTAAACGCTGTATCTGTTTTAAAGTCACCATCGGTCTCATTGTGATATCCCTGAGAGTTTTCCTTCCTCTCCGGCAACTGAGGAAGCCTGTATCTTTGTAGTAACTAGGTGTATTGATACACCATCTAAAGTTGAATTCATAACTTCACCATGCTCAAAGGAATATTCAATGTCTGCTATTTTTTTTAAACAAATCTAACAACAGATGCCCTTCTTTGCGAGGTATTTGGAAACCTCCCTGGTCTTTGTGGTTGAATCTGTGCTTGAATTCACTGCTCGACTGAGGGACTTTAAAGATAATTGTGTATGGTGTACAGAGATGAGGTAGTCATTAAAAAATCATGTTGAACACTATTATTGCAAGCAACTTATTATGTGACTTGTTAAGCACATTTTTACTTCTAAACATATTTAGGCTTGCCATAACAATGGGGTTGAATACTTATTGAATCAAGACGTATCAGTTTTTATATACATTTGTAAATACATAATTCTACTTAGACATTACATGAGTAGGCTAGTGACAAAATATCTAAATGTAATCTAAAATTCAGGCTGTAACACAACAAAATGTGGAAAAAGTCAAGGGGTGTGAATACTTTCTGAAAGCACTGTATGTGCGTGTGTGTGAAGTGGTTTGAAAGCCTGAGTGTGAAGCTGATGTTTATCTTTTCAGAGTGGTGTCTCCATGGAGTTTACTTGTCTTGGGCAGTAAAGGATTTAACAACCAGGTCACAGGTCGTGAACCCCAAGCAAACTCAGCAGGAGAACTCCCATTACCCCAATCTATAGAGTGACATGTCAACGGCCCAGTCCAAAGTAGGATTTTGCTATATTTAGTCAATAATCTGGAGCACAAAGAAAATCTATTCTTGTATTGTATTCATTTTGAACATTGAATTCAAATCAAATCAAATCCAATTGTATTGGTCACATGCCCCGAATACAACAGGTAGACCTTACAGTAAAATGCTTACTTACGAGCTCCTAACCAACAATATGGATAAGAATAAGAAATAAAAGTAATAAGTAATTAAAGAGCAGCAGTAAAATAACAATAGTGAGACTATATACAGGTGGTATCAGTATAGAGTCAATGTGCGGTGGCACCAGTTAGTTGAGGTAAAATGTACATGTAGGTAGAGTTATTAAAGTGACTAT
This sequence comes from Salvelinus alpinus, assembly GCF_045679555.1. NCBI lineage: Eukaryota > Metazoa > Chordata > Actinopteri > Salmoniformes > Salmonidae > Salvelinus > Salvelinus alpinus. Next base: position 35,144,443 of record NC_092108.1, read on the forward strand.
GCACAGATGATAACAACAGAGAGTAGCAGTGGTGTAAGAGAGGGGACGGGGGGGTCAATGCAAATAGTCTGGGTAGCCATTTGATTAGGGGTTCAGGAGTCTTATGGCTTGGGGGTAGAAGCTGTTTTGAAGCCTCTTGGACCTAGACTTGGTGCTCCGGTACCGCTTGCGGTAGCAGAGAACAATCTATGACTAGGGTGGCTGGAGTCTTTGACAATTTTTAGGGCCTTTCTCTGACACTGCCTGGTATAGAGGTCCTGGATGGCAGGAAGCTTGGCAACAGTGATGTACTGGGCCATTCGCACTACCCTCTGTAGTGCCTTGCAGTCTGAGGATGAGCAGTTGCCATACCAGGCAGTGATGCAACCAGTCAGGATGCTCTTGATGGTGCAGCTGTAGAACCTTTTGAGCATCTGAGAACCCATGCCAAGTCTTTTCAGTCTCCTGAAGGGGAAAGGGTTTTGTCGTGCCCTCTTCACGACTGTCTTGGTGTGCTTGGACCATGTTAGTTTGTTGGTGATGTGGACACCAAGGAACTTGAAGCTCTCAACCTGCTCCACTGCAGCCCCGTCAATGAGAATGGAGATCTACAGTCGTGGCCAAAAGTTTTGAGAATGACACAAATATTAATTTACACAAAGTTTGCTGCTTCAGTGTCTTTAGATATTTTTGTCAGATGTTACTATGGAATACTGAAGTATAATTACAAGCATGTCATAAGTGTCAAAGGCTTTTATTGACAATTACATGAAGTTGATGCAAACAGTCAATATTTGACCCTTCTTTTTCAAGACCTCCGCAATCCCCCCTGGCATGCTGTCAATTAACTTCTGGGCCACATTCTGACTGATGGCAGCCCATTCTTGCATAATCAATGCTTGGAGTTTGTCAGAATATGTGGGTTTTTGTTTGTCCACCCGCCTCTTCAGGATTGACCACAAGTTCTCAAAGGGATTAAGCTCTGGGGAGTTTCCTGGCCATGGACACAAAATATCGATGTTTTGTTCCCCGAGCCACTTAGTTATCACTTTTGCCTTATGGCAAGGTGCTCCATCATGCTGGAAAATTGTTCGTCACCAAAATGTTCCTGGATGGTTGGGAGAAGTTGCTCTCGGATGATGTGTTGGTACCATTCTTTATTCATGGCTGTGTTCTTAGGCAACATTGTGAGTGAGCCCACTCCCTTGGCTGAGAAGCAACCCCACACATGAATTGTCTCAGGATGCTTTAGTGTTGGCATGACACAGAACTGATGGTAGCGCTCACCTTGTCTCCTCCGGACAAGCTTTTTTCCGGATGCCCAAAACAATCGGGGAGGGGATTCATCAGAGAAAATGACTTTACCCCAGTCCTCAGCAGTCCAATCCCTGTACCTTTTGCAGAATATCAGTCTGTCCCTGATGTTTTTCCTGGAGAGAAGTGGCTTCTTTGCTGCCCTTCTTGACACCAGGCCATCCTCCAAAAGTCTTCGCCTCACTGTGCGTGCAGATGCACTCACACCTGCCTGCTGCCATTCCTGAGCAAGCTCTGTACTGGAGGTGCCTGGATCCCGCAGCTGAATCAACTTTAGGAGATGGTCCTGGCGCTTGCTGTAATTTCTTGGGCGCCCTGAAGCCTTCTTCACAACAATTGAACCGCTCTCCTTGAAGTTCTTGATGATCCGATAAATGGTTGATTTAGGTGCAAACTTACTGGCAGCAATATCCTTGCCTGTGAAGCCCTTTTTGTGCAAAGCAATGATGATGGCACGTGTTTCCTCGCAGGTAACCATGGTTGACAGAGGAAGAACAATGATTCCAAGCACCACCGTCCTTTTGAAGCTTCCAGTCTGTTATTCAAACTCAATCAGCATGACAGAGTGATCTCCAGCCTTGTCCTCGTCAACACTCACACCTGTGTTAACGAGAGAATCACTGACATGATCAGCTGGTCCTTTTGTGGCAGGGCTGAAATGCAGTGGAAATGTTTTTTTGGGGATTCAGTTCATTTGCATGGCAAAGAGGGACTTTGCAATTAATTGCAATTCATCTGATCACTCTTCATAACATTCTGGAGTATATGCAAATTCCCATCATAGAAACTGAGGCAGCAGACTTTGTGAAAATTTATATTTGTGTCATTCTCAAAACTTTTGGCCACGACTGTACTGCTCGGTCCTCTTTTTCCTGTAGTCCACAATCATCTCCTTTGTCTTGATCACGTTGAGGGAGAGGTTGTTGTCATGGCACTACAAAGTCAAGTCTCTGATCTCCTCCCTATAGGCCAGGGCTGCCCAACCCTCTTCCTGGAGATCTACTGTCCTGTGGGTTTTCAGTCCAACCCTAATTTAACACACCTGATTCTACTATTTAGCTGCTCAACAAGACCTTAACTAGCTGAATCAGATATGCTAAATTAGGGTTGGACTGAAAACCTACAGGACAGTAGATCTCCAGGAAGAGGGTTGGGCAGCCCTGCTATAGGCTGTCTCATCATTGTTGGTGATCAGGTCTACTACTGCTGTGTCATCTGCAAACTTAATGATGGTGTTGGAGTCGTGCCTGGCCGTGCAGTCATGAGTGAACAGGGAGTACAGGAGGGGGCTGAGCACGCACACCTGAGGGGCCCCTTTGTTGAGGATCAGCGTGGTGGATGTGTTGTTACCTATGTGACGACCCTCCCACTCTGTCTGCCGTATTCTCTCTTTGTTCTTGTTTCCTTATTAGGATGCCGGTGGGCGGAGTTGGGAGGGTCGTCAGCTACATGGGAAACACCTGGGCCCACTGTCATAGGATAAATGCACCACTTCCCCATTCATGGAGGAGACTCTCTCCATGCAGACACCTTGATAGATTTTGTTGTGTTTCGTGGTGCTTTTTGGTTGTTTGCTTTGGCACCTTTCAACACCCTGCATTATCACATTCATGCATGCTAAACACTCACTTACACTACTGATTACTGATTACACACACCATTGTATATTGTACTTAGTTACTTTATTTAATAAATATATATTTTGTTACTCCTTATCTCCACGTGGTCTCCCTTTTGTTACGGGCTTTGAGCCGGTTCGTGACACCTATCCTTACCACCTGGGAGCGGTCCGTCAGGAAGTCCAGGATCCAGTTGCAGAGGGAGTTGTTTAGTCCCAGGGTCCTTAGCTTATTGGTGAGCTTTGAGGACACTATGGTGTTGAACGCTGAGCTGTAGTCAATGAACAGCATTCTCATATAGGTGTTCCTTTTGTCCAGGTGTGAAAGGGCATTGTGGAGTGCAATAGAGATTGCATCATCTGTGAATCTGTTGTGGCGGTATGCAAATTGGAGTGGGTCTAGGTTTTCTGGGATAATGGTGTTGTGAGCAATGACCAGCCTTTCGAAGCACTTCATGGCTACAGACGTGAGTGCTACAGGTCGGTAATCGTTTAGGCAGGTTACCTTAGTGTTCTTGGGTACAGGCACTATGTGTTCTGCTTAAAACAGGTTGGTATTACAGACTCGGACAGGAAGAGGTTGATAATGTCAGTGGAGACACTTGCCAGTTGGTCAGCGCATGCTCGCAGTACACGTCCTGGTGATCCGTCTGGCCCTGTGGCTTTGTGAATGTTGACCTGTTTAAAGGTCTTACTCACATCAGCTGCAGAGAGTCTGATCACACAGTCTTCCAAAACAGCTGGTGCTCTCATGTATGTTTCAGTGTTATTTGCCTCAAAGCGAGCATAGAAATAGTTTAGCTCGTCTGGTAGGCTCGTGTCACTGGGCAGCTCTCGGCTGTGCTTCCCTTTCTAGTCTATAATAGTTTGCAAGCCCTGCCACATCCGACAAGCACCAGAGCCGGTGTAGTATGATTCGATCTTAGTCCTGTATGGTCGCTTTGCCTGTTTGATGGTTCGTCGGAGGGCATAGCGGGATTTCTTATAAGCTTCCAGGTTAGAGTCCTGCTCCTTGAAAGCAGCAGCTCTAGCCTTTAGCTCGATGCGGATATTGCCTGTAATCCATGGCTTCTGGTTGGGGTATGTACGTACGGTCACTGTGGGGACGACTTCATTGATGCACTTATTGATGAAGCCAATGACTGATGTGGTGTACTCCTCAATGCCATCGGAGGAATCCCGGAACATATTCCAGTCTGTGCTACCAAAACAGTCCTGTAGCTCAGCATCTGCTTTAACTGACCACTTTTTTATTGATCTAGTCACTGGTGCTTCCTGCTTTAATATTTGCTTGTAAGCAGGAATCAGATGGATAGAATTATGGTCAGATTTGCCAAATGGAGGGCGCTGGAGAGCTTTGTATGCGTCTCTGTCTGTGGTGTAAAGATGGTCCAGAGTTTTTTTTTCTCCTCTGGTTGCACATTTAACATGCTGATAGAAATTTGGTAAAACAGATTTAAGTTTTCCTGCATTAATGTCCCCAGCTACTAGGAGCGCCGCCTCTGGGTGACTCTCTAGGTAGGTAGTATAGTCTACAGTTTATCATGAGATACTCTACCTCAGGCGAGCAATAGCTCGAAACTTCCTTAGATATCGTGCACCAGCTGTTATTTATAAAAATACATAGTCCACCGCCCCTTGTCTTACCAGACGCCACTGTTCTATACTGCCCGTGCGGCGTATAACCAGCCAGCTGTATGTTGATAGTGTCATTGTTCAGCCACGTCTCCGTGAAGCATAAGATATTACAGTTTTGAATGTCCCGTTGGTAGTTTAATCCTCCATAGGTCATCTATTTTATTGTCCAAAGATTGCCCATTTGGTAGCAGAATGGAAATTTATTTGATCGCCTACGAATTCTCAGAAGCCAGCCCGCACTCCGGCCCCTTTTTCTCCTCCTCCTCTTCACGCAAATCATGGGGATCTGGGCCTGTTCCCAAGAAAGCAGTACATTGTTCGCGTCGGCTTCGTCAGACTCGTTAAAGGAAAAAAAGGATTCTGCCAGTCCGTGGTGGGTAATCGCAGTCCTAATGTCCAGAAGTTATTTTCGGCCATAAGAGACAGAATTGATCCTTAAATTATACACATTTTGAGCCTCTGAACTTCGTACTTCCTCATTGAGCCTTATTGGTTTCTGCACACCTCAAGTCCAGACTTTAGCTCTCATTCAACTCTCATACAACCATTTTGAGTGGAGAAACTCAAACATTGGCTCTTGATAGTCGATAGACCAATGACCCTAATTAAACACACATTTAGAAGACAGAAAAAAAAACATCTTTCTCTGTTGATTGAGAGCAGTGATGACTTTGTTAAACTGAAAATCCAATCTGTCCCACAGCGCCCCTGAGCAGTGCTGGAAAACACCTTATCCTGTCGATCTGAAAAAAAAGGCTTCTCTCTCTCCTTTTCCGAGAAGAAGGGATAACAGCCCTCGTTGGGGGAATATCCACGCCTGCCAATTGCCGTAATGGCCTCTAATTCCAAATTAATTCAGTCTAAATGAACTGTCAGAGGAAGATTGATTTGTTGGAGCTGCTCTCTTGATGAGTGCTGTCTTGGGAGGGGGTGATTAGGCGCTGAGGCCTGCACAGCTCCCTCACAGCCTGGGGCTAGATTTCGTGAGCAGCCCCAGACCTGGGTATAGGTAGCAGCTGCTGCCGGGCTGACAAGTGAGGGGTTGTTTTTTCACTTGGGGATGGCGTTCACTGAGTGGGAGAATGGGGACCAGGTTACATATTCATCTCTATGGGGTTGGGAACAACTAAAAGGTTTTGGGGGGGATTTGAACAGTACAGAGTTCTGGAGAAGGAGAAAGATGGAGGGAGGGGAGGAGAGGGATGACAGGAAACTGAGTATCCAATATCCATAGAGATAAGTCCCTCCCCACCCCCCTTTCTGCGCCATTGAAAGTAGGCTCAACACAAGCTGCTTTTGATTAAGGGACAGTTGCCATAGTAGCCGATATAGGGGACATTTTCAGTTCTTCGGAGTTTGCAGTTGTGAGTAACTTAAGTATCACCCGCTTAGCTGATGTTTTGGCAGTGTCGGAGGTGGAACTGCATTGGAGCTGTCAAATCGGTGGTCAGCTGCTCTTGTGATCATTGTCACGGAGTCACAACCATTGAAAATCATTAAACTGAAATAATTAGGATTTCTATCAGCCTAATTAAGATGTATATTAAATCTCACATTCCAGTGTTTGAATTTGTAAACAAGGTTGCATGGGATTTCTCTTAATGCAACTCCGTGCAGCCAATGCTTAAGGTATAATGCTGTGAGCCGCATGTGGAATAGACAGCTCTAACGTAGTTCCACCCCTGACACCGGAAAAACAACTGTCATGCGGATGTCGGCTAAAGCGGATCTGATTGAATCGAGCCCTAAAAGTCTCACAGGCCTTTTATCAACTAGATTTGCTCACCTCCTGCGTCCTCTCTCCTCTGTCCTCTCTGGCCTCCTTTTGAAAAAGGTCAAAGGTAATCGAAGAGAGGCAACGAGGAGAGGGAAAGTGGACAAAAACTTTATGAAATTAGACTCTCTTTCTCCAATCGCGCATCATCAGGCAAATTACATTTCATTCCAAAATCAATGTATAAAGTGATAAAAACAAATTTGTGCAAGACATTTTATAGATAAAAGGAGAAGTTAAGTAGCATATCGTTTCTAAATGTTTGCATGCTTTTCTCCTTCGAGAGAACAATAGTTGATTCAAAGGAGGGTGTGCCAGATTTCAAAACACTTCCACAAAGGACTCAGGTAGGATGTACTTGTGCTTCCTTGCCAAAAGGAGGCTATCGATAACCCTCTTCCTTTTGCCTATTAACTAATTGACACACTCCTCAGTTTCCGGGTCACGGAGGAGAGAGGACGGAGGATGGACTTATGCCTAAACGAGAAAACCCAACAGTCACACCACAACAAAGAGTCCTACTTTGCCCAACAATGTACGTGTAAAGGACGTCCCGCTGCTGCCTTCGTGAGTGCCACTTCCTCCCAATTCGTCCCATACCTGGCACGAACTCTGGACCTCTGCCTTGATAGCACAGGTGACCTCCTTCCTGAAGTGTCTTACCAGTCCGCAGCACGCAAAAAGCGAGCAAATTTTTGGCGCAAGTCGGGACACTTCAGACTAAGGAGTAAGTTTCACACATCCCGGTGTGCTCTATACGCACCTACAAAAGAATCAGGAAACATCTCCAACTGTTTAGATCTGTACCTTGTCCCATATTATTTCACTATGCAGAAGACCAGAGCATTTAAACAAAGGTGTAGCTAGCTTCTCATTATTACGTGAGCTCCATATTTACCGTGTACACTCAAAGAATATTTAGTTTCTGCAATTCAATAGAAGGTGTCCATTGCATTTGCACTAGTCACTATATGAAGAAACCTTATTAATGGGTTCTTCTCAGACTTAATTAGCTGTAGAAAGGAGGCCAGGGGCGAGCATTTGGACCCAGTGGGCTTAATATCCCTGCTGATTCCAGGGCTAGGCTAATTATTTTCCAATAACCTTACTTACTGGGCGCTCTCTCTCTTCTGGGCCTTTCCCTAACAAGCGTCACTCCCCCAGTCCCAGCATAGGCTGTTCTGGTTGGAGCTGAGCCGAGCTGGCCAAAGATGATTTCCTTCCTTCAGAGAGGAAGTTACTTCAGAACTTCTAAAACCCACGGCCATGAAGGAAGTGCTCCCTTTAAGGTCCTGTTTGATGTTCAAATCAATCTCCTTCAAATTCGCCATTAATGCTATTACTTAAAGTATTGGACACACTCCCAAGTACCCAAATGGCATTAGGTCTACTGTTATTAATTTGGGGCCATGCCAGCCCTCCCGCAAACATCAATATCAAAAGCCAAAATAGTTAACCTTATTACTGTAGCTATTTATTTTTCACTGTTAGTTTATTAATTTATTTTTTCCACCTTAGAATTTTCTGCTCTCACATATGAATAAATATGGTCCACATAAATATTCTTAAGGCTGATATTTGCGCTGGAAAGCCCTTTATCATGCAAAAAGGGAACATCACAGGCTAAGAGGGGAGGGCTCAAATGGATATGAGAATATTGGAAATTAAATATAAACCGATTATCCATCGGTATATTCTGAGATGAAAGGTAGAGGAAACTCATTACATGTTAAATGTATCCAAATCATTTGGGTAATTACTAGTGGTATAAAACATCTTTGTTCAAGTATATTGTTTTGCTGAGTTTAGGCACCTCATTATACAAACACAATGGAAGCGTTTTGGAGCGACAAACATATTGATAGTCTCGTCACATATTATTATGGCATCATTCTGTTATTCAAGTTGGATACATTACGCTATTATTCTAAAGTTGTTCTGCGTATGCTGAGGCTTCTGTGTCAGCATTAGACTGGCAACAGTGGTTCTCTCATGCCGCCTTAAAATCCCTCTAAATCCAGACAAAAAAAAAGAAAAAATCCCTCTACAATCCAGACTAGACATCTGAGGCCTTGGACTGGCTACATACATACTACTGGTGAGAGAAACATGTTTTTCTTTTTTATTAACGCTGATCCTCGTCATGAGCATAACAGATTTACTCGTATAGCCTCTCCTTAATAAGTAAGATGGGTATCTTGTCAGTTGTTTTGGTGGACATTCAGTCCTGATAATTTCGGATTATGTCTTCAACAACATCGATTTTCGTTATTTGATAAGATGTGGACAAGACAAATGTATTGATGTGACCTGTTATTTCAGCGCTCTTTTTCTAATGTTTACTTTAAAGTAACTATGTTCATCTCATCATGTTGAGGTCAATTGCCAGTAGACGCTCTGACACCAATCCACCAACCAATCACAATTCATGTCCACAGAAGGGAAGTATAAAGTGCATGTAAAACACATCAGCTTCATGTGTTATGAACGTTTCGCTTAGAGATTCGACTGTAATGGCATTCCTATGGAATTTATATGAAAATGTCCTTTTCCAGTTATTACCCTGAAGAAAAGTAGTCATTATACACAAAACGCACAAACTGGAGAACTGCGGACCAAATGGTACACACAGGAAATCGTATTGAGCTAATAGTCTTTTTGATTGCGCTATAACTCTTTTCTTTTTGAGGAGTGATAGTGTGCAGACACCTTTTCTTCTTCTTAACTATGCCTCTCCATTTCACAGGCACCTGTGAGTGGATATGGATGTGTTTGGTGCATAATCTGTCTCCCCAAAGTTTCTGTGTCCTCCCACAATGCACCTCAGGACATATAGAAGCCCGCGTCTCATTCCCCTGATGGACCTCTTCTCCGTATGACATCGCTGTCGATGAGCTCGTTAACATCTTTACTCCTCCGGTGGTCCCCGGCGATACGGGGAGCCGGGGATGGATGGACAGCACATCCCTTCATCTCGCGCTCTCTCCTCTCTTTCTCTCTACCCCCCTCGCCAGTCACACCCTCTTCCCCTCTCATCCTACCATTCTCCTGTCTCATTGTGTATTTTATTATATTCCAAACTCTGAGCTATTCCAGTTTAAGCCCACTCTTTGATCAATAGCGGCAGGGGTTTTTGTGACTGAATACATTATACACCTTGGCAGATTAGCTTATCAATACTATTAAATACTCTTCATGGCCCAAGTCCGGGTCTGCATTATTTACAAGGCCTCTGGTCAATTGCACATTATCTGTATAAAATGAGCTGGTAAATGATGTAGCCTTAGCGTCTCTATTAGCCAGTCAGTGATGTAGCTTTAGTTGCCTGAGACCTCTTCAGCTCTCTATCTCCCCTATCTCTCCTCCTGTCTCTCTTCCCAACTCTGCTCATGTACAGTGCAGCTGGGTATTTGCGAATTACAGTGAAGAAGTGCCTTACTAAAAGTTGTGTTATAAACAAGTTAGGTCATGTGGGTTGCCCTTACAGTCAGTTGTTTAGATAGGCTTTAGGCAAAGGTTACTATTTGCTATGTTTGGAAACCCATGTTGGCATACAGTTTTTGGGGGGCTCTCAAGTGGCGCAGCGGGTCCAAGGCACTACATCTCAGTGCTAGAGGCGTCACTATAGACCCTGGTTCGATTGCAGGCTGTATCACAACCAGCCGTGATTGGGAGTCCCATAGGGCAGCGCACAATTGGCCCAGCATAGTCCGGGTTAGGGTTAGGCCGGTGTAGGCCGTCATTGTAAATAAAAATGTGTTCTTAACTGACTTGCCTAGATAAATAAATGTTCAATAAATCAAATCAAAAAAGTAGTTTATGTCTTGTGCTGGGTTTGGGTCTGACACCTGTGAGCATCATTAAGGTATGACTTCACTACTGGATGTATTGTATTGCAGTGTGTGCCATGCAGTAAAGTCATGTGAATTAATGTAAAGACATTCATGCAGTCATGTGGTCTGAGACTTATTTGATTCATTTAGGATTTAATTCAGTCAGTCTAATTAAGTATTAAGACGGAAACAGAACAATGGCTGCAAGGATTGCCAAATTTACGTGTGTATTTAGCTAATATGGCGATAAGCTGGATATAAAACCGATGGCAAAGGGCAAATTTTCGACGAAGAAGCAACGGATGCAACTCATCAAAGGAAGAGATCTCTACTTTTATTTCTCACTGGACCATGTTCAGGATATTTTTTTAACGCTTCCAGAGACCGTGATGGCTACACATTATGGCGCCGAGATCAGAGCATTGAATCTCTACTTCGTTCCACAAGACAATGCAGCATTTGCCCGCCAAACATTTCAGAGAATTGCACAAAAGGAAGGTGAGACTGTACAACAACTTAACATTCACTTTAGGCAGGCTGCAAGAGACTGTGATTTTCCTGGTGATACTGAGAATCAGTTCAGGGATGCTATTCCTAGCAAACGTACATCATCTTCGCAGAAAGTTACCGGAGGAAGGTGCTAGGCTAACGCTACCTGCACATTGGAACTAGCCTTTCAGTGCGAGAGAATCGAGGAGCAGATGTTAGCCATGTCAACGACAGTTAAGCCGGAGACAGAGACTGTTAGTCGTGTCGCACAAAAAGGAGGGAAACATGCAAACTTCAAAGTGGAAGGAGGAGGGAAATAACGAAAGACAGTGTTTTAGATGTGGTCACACAGATCACATTGGGCGAGACCCAAAGTGTCCCGCACGGGGGCAGATGTGTCACAAGCGCAATGGGAAGGAGCGTTTGTCGAAGGCGTGTCCACACAAAGGGGTCCAAGAGACAGAGAGTGAATAATATTGAGGAACAATATGACTTTGCGGTTGTTGTTAATGAGAATGGCGTGTCAGATAGACTTACCTTTTGTGTGGGGGGAGTTGAATGTTGATTGACTCTGGTGCAACTAACAATGTGATAGATGAGAATACATAGGAAAGACTGTTAAAATGAAGTGTTGTCCCTAAAACAGAGAGAAAACTGAACTCTTATTGTTCTAGTTAACAATTATCAGTCAAGGGGGCATTCAAATGTTAAATCACAATCAGCAGTAGACCTGAACTGAGCAAGCAGAGTTCATTGTAATCAAGGGAAATGGAAAACCATTCCTTGGCAAAGAGACGGCGGTCATTATTGTACCAAATACAAAGGATGAGATAAGAACGTGCTTAGACATGGGACAGGCTATTGGAACACTATCCTATCCCAACAGTAGATGAGTCCAAAGATATCGGACCTGCTGCAGAGAGAGTGCGGGCTGTGACGGTGGCCAGGGAGCCAGAGAACGCCTCAGAGGTGAGAAGATGCCTGCTGGGAGCGACAGCACAGCTGGAAAAACACTCACATGTATCAGGTGAGTGTGTGAGGTTTGTAGAAGTGAACGCTACACCCAAAGGCACTGGCTACCAGAGAGGTAATGGAAGCCTCAGCCAAAGGCCCAGAGCTGAGAGAGGTACATAAACGCAATTGCGATTGGACATTTTAAGACCTGTAAAGCTTATGGCCCAAGTGAATGAATGTGTGTATTATGTGTAGTTCGATACCTAGTTCTCCGCGGAACACGCTGCGGCAGGCACTACATGCACAAGCGCTTGCACTAGCTCATGAAGGACACTTCATAGTGGGCACAAAGAAGCATCTCAGAACCAAGGTTTGGTGGCCTGGCATGGAAAGGGCAGCTGAGAGACATTGCAAATCCTGCCACGGTTGTCAGACAGTGACCAGACCTGACGCACCAGAACCCCTGAGAACTGCACCATTACCTGATGGTCCCTGGCGGGACGTTTTCATGGACTTAATAGGGCCCCTGTCTACAGGGCCCTCTAGACTCTAGTCGCTACTATGGCATTCTGAAATCGCCAACGACAGACAAGGTGATGGACAGCTGTGAAGCAATATTCAGGAGACATGGACTGCCTGTGACCTGTAAATCTGACCGAGGCCCGCAACGCAAATCTCCTGAAAGGAAAAAATATTGTGAAAGCAATGGAATCACTAACTAATTATGTGACTGTGCACAGAAGCATAGACCATGCCACCACAGGAAAGAGTCCCGCCGAACTACTCTTCAATCGAAAGATGAGGGGGAAACTGCTAAACATCCAAGAGTCACAAACAGACCTGGAGGTGAGTGATTGAGATTGAGAAAAACAAGTCAAAGTTGTATGCAGACGAACGCCGGCGAGCATAGTAATCCAAAGTGGCTGTGGCAGACACAGTACTCGTACAACAAGAAAAGGTAAATAAGTTCACATTGCCATTCAACGCTACACCCCACAAAGTTGTAAGCGAAACAGGAAACAGGTTGATCGCCGAGTCACTAACGGGAGCACGCTACATAAGGAACATGACACGCGTGAAAAGGTACAGAATCATTGACACAAGTGAAACACTCACTGAGCAGAACAAAACACTGGGGGCTGAGAACAGTACAGGCTTTGAAACACAACCCACTGTTACTCAGGCTCCTGACCAGGGCATCACCGTGCCACCAGACATTCAAAAGACATTCAGACCTCACAGGGTTAAAAGAGCACCACTGAAAATGTCTGTGATAAAGTAAAAAGGGTACAAGTAATGTACTTGTAATGGGTAAATACTGTTGTGTTTACTTGACAAGAAATAACACAGGTTTGTAAGATGTTTGTAAAAGAAGTACATTGTAACTGAGTGTTACTGTAATGTTATGTATGTGGTGGAAAACAAGAAGTGTTCAGAAAATAGGCCACATGTTTAAAAGTGTTAAACATGTTTCAGAATCTCCTAAAATAGACACAAGATGGCGCTTTAATGTGTCCTTACTAGAAGATCCTACTTTCGGGGGAACAATTTGAAACTGAATTGAATGATTTCATAATGATTAACAAAAAATAAATGGATGATCCTCTGATTTTATGGGACGCCATTAAGGGTTTAATTAAGAACAACTGCATTTGCATCTGGGCTGAATAAATCACAATTAAAGAAGATATCAGAATTGGTAAAGTTGTTAACGACATTAGAGCGTTCTCAACAAACACTTTTTGCAGACTAGGTAGCTACTACTCTTTTCAAAGTCAAGACAGAACTAAATCTATTGATAAGACAGAGAGCAGGATTCGCCATCCATCGAGTTAGATTCAACCATTACTTCCATGGTAATCGACCCAGTCATTTACTGGCTAACAAGCTTCGCAGTAATGATCAATTAGCGGATATTGCAACTATTGAATCTGAATTGGGTGAATTATTATCAGAACGAAAAATAATCAACCAAAGATTCTCAGTTAAAAAAAAAAGAATTGTACACCTGTGATTGTAAATCCACACCAAGCCAGATTGAGTCATTATTAAAAGATATAAGAACTCTTCTCTCAACTGAGGAAGCCGGCTTGCTGGGAGACCACATCTCTCTCCATGAACTCATTGGATAACATGAATAAAGGAAAATCACCTTGTTGGGATGGTATTCCTCCTGAGGTCTATTTCAAATTTTGGAACCAATTTGGTCCACTGTTACTTGAAATTATTAAAACAGCTGTTCACAAAGGTTCATTTGGAAGGGATGTAAAATACACCACTAATTTCGCTTTTAGTAATAAAACGTAAGGAGTGTTCTCACTGTCACCCTCTATCTTTGATAAACACAGATATTAAACTATTTTCAAAAATTCTGTCGTCCTGAAACTTACTTACTCAAATTGGTACATCTGGACCAAAGCATGTCTGTTAAAAAAGTATTATCCTCAGATAACCTCCGTTGTCTATTACATATCTTACATGCTTTATCAGGAACTATAGCCCCTTGGGCAGGTCTATCTCTCGATGCAGAAAAAGCCTTTAATAGACTAGTATGGTCATACTGTATCTTCGGTCGGTTTTGGAACATATAGGACTTGGCTCCAATTTTATTAATATGATTAAAATACTATATGCCAATCACTCAGCCATGGTAATAACAGGCAATACCTGCTCTGTTCCGTTCAGAATAACTAAAAGTAGTAGGCAAGGTGATCCCATCTCACCGCTGCTATTTTCATTGTCTATGGAGCCCCTGGCCCAGCCATTTCAACACTCAAAAGAAATTACAGGTACATTATCCATTTATTATTATTGGGTCCAAATGTGGAATCCGTATCTTTGCCGATGTCATGGACAGTAATGGGGAATTCCAGCATTATGGATGTGACATTTGCACACACATTGAGCAACAAAAAAAGCCAGAATTGACTTATCAAGCAAAAATGAAAATGTTGGTGTGTATATTTGTAGAACCCTATAGGGAAGTGTAGACACAAAATTACAACATTTTAAGTAATATCACTTTGAAGTAACGGAACAACAAAACTTGCGTTATGGATGTGACTGAAATTGATATGCATTTTGGGAGAATGGACACATCAGCAAAAGTCTGTGAATCTCAAAGTCTTAGGGTAAAATATGAATAGCCGCTTTGAAATTAAGGCTTGGCCACCCAAAAACAACAATAATGAAAATATAAAAATGGTCATATATACTTTAGAGAGGAAAATGTACCTTTATGGATGAGACGCTGTCAAGATTTCTTCACCAAACTTCATCATAATACTTTTGTTTAAATCACCAAGATCTTGAATAGTTATTGCAGAGGATATCAAAGTGAACTCGTGGGTCCCGTCTTAACCAACCATGCATGCAAAACTGTGCAAAAAAAATGCATTTACAATTCTTTATTTGAAAATCCCTATTTTCATTGCAAATTAGAATGCTGCATACCTCAACAATTATATATTCTGTATAACACTTAGTGGAATTCATTCCCTTGTTTACTTGAGTTAGGTGGACTCATTCCCAGTGGTGTAAAGTACTTAAGTAAAAATATTTGAAAGTACTACTTAAGTACTTTTTTTGGGTATCTGTACTTTACTTTCCTATTCATATTTTTGACAACTTTTACTTTTACTACACTACATTCCTAAAGAAAATGATGTACTTTTTACTCCATACATTTTCCCTGACACCCAAAAGTTAAAAATGTTTGCTATTGTTTCATTAACCTTCCGACTTGGTCAGAAACACAGGGAGACAGATGTGAGTACCAAAACATGGAGACATGTTGGCTGTTATTTATTATTAACTCAGAATGCATTTCTTACTGTTTTGTTTACTTCTGAAAGGCAGCCTATTGGTACAGATTTTATACATGTATAATTTGAAATGGATAATGTACCTGTAACCCCCAAACAAAGAAATAACAAAACAAATAAACATTTGGTCCCAAATATATATATATGTTTGTAAACTGGAAATGTATTTCCCAGAAAAGGAGGGATGTCATGTACTGGGTTTGGGTTTGACACCTGTGGGCATCCTTAATGTATGACATCACTACTGTATGTATTGTATTGTGGGTGTTATTGTGTGGACACTATATAAATAATTACATTGAATATGTTAATGTACTTACCTGCAGTATAGTATGATTACTATTCATGTGTTCATGGTTATTATTGGCATTGGCCTTGACCGTGACCTTTCCTCTTTGATGATGTCATCACCCATAGTTATACCTGTTCAATGCGACTCTACCACAAGTTGAGTGGGCTGTATCACTTTGCTGTGTTTGTAGCGTTTGAACACGGCTGTACACCTTTTATTTATTCGGTTGAAAGGAAGGAAAGTAATATTGAATTGCGT
This sequence comes from Salvelinus alpinus, assembly GCF_045679555.1. NCBI lineage: Eukaryota > Metazoa > Chordata > Actinopteri > Salmoniformes > Salmonidae > Salvelinus > Salvelinus alpinus. The sequence continues at coordinate 35,160,416 of NC_092108.1, forward strand.
GTCGGCATTCCTTGTCAAGTTACTACAGTGGGACTACGGAAAAGAGGCAATGTGTGCCATGCAGTAAAGTGGACATTCATGCAGTCATGTGGTCTGAGTCTTATTTGATTCATTTATGATTTCATTTGGTCAGTCTAACGAAGTATTAAGACAGAGACAGAACAATTTGTTCTACACTCCTTTTAAGATTGTAAAGTTGTCGTCAATCACTTGCAACGTGGAAAGCTATGTTGAATCCGAAACAACAATGCAATATCACGTCCGTAAGAATGCTGTTGTGACAAACATTGTGACAAAACTATTTCGCTGTAAAGCTGGGTCTCATTTAGTGGGGAAATGTTTTCCCATCTTCGGAGTTGAAAGGGGAAATATTCATTAAGGAATAAATTAAATGAGCCATGACTGCTACAAGGCCGCCTTGGAAATTCAATTTGTATTCATAAACAGCCACTAGCATGGGGCGATCATTCTGAGCAGTTGGTTATTGAAGCTGGGTCGTAACTTCACTTGTTATTTACAAGGCCTAAATGTGTACCACAGCCTGATGAAATAATGTCTTCTGTCTAAAATCTATTAATTGTGATCATTTCCCAAGCATTATTTAAACTCAGATCTAAACTCAATCATACTCAAAGTAAACAAATACTTGAGTTGATGTTACCATTAATGAAATGTAATTTAGTTCTGCTGTTTCTTCAACAGTAGCATAGAATAGAAGTCTGTATTCTCTAAACGAATGTCTCTCTAAACTCTGCTCTTGTTTCTATGGTTAAATCATAACATACAATTTCCATCTCCACATCCCTTCTGAGGTGTGAGTATATGTATGCGTGTAGGTATATGTGTTTTTGTGAGAGACAGAGGGAGAGAGAGAGAGAGAGAAAGTGAAATAAATTGAGAGAACGAGAAAGAGGGGTGCAAGGCTAACAATGTCATGTTTTGTCTTTGATCATGTCTTGGCCCTGTGCTTCCCTCTGCTGGTCTTATTAGGTTCTTTCTCTTTCTCTCTCTCTATCGTTCCGTTCCTGCTCCCAGCTGTTTCTCATTCTCCCTACGACCTCATTTACTCTTTCACACCTGTCCCCTGTTTTGCCCTCTGATTAGAGTCCCTATTTCTTCCTCTGTTTTCCGCTCCTGTCCTTGTCGGATTCTTGTTTGATGTTTGCTGTTCCTGTGTCCTTGTTTCGCCCTGTCGTGTTCTTTGCCTTCATCAGATGCTGCGTGTGAGCAGGTGTCTATGTCAGCTACGGCCAGTGCCTTCCCGAAGCGACCTGCAGTCTGTGGTCGCGTCTCCAGGCGTTCCTCTCTATTGACGAGAGGATTTCAGTTTCCTGTTTTGGATTACCATTGATTATATCCAGGAGAATCATTATTTGTTTAATACTGGAATAAAGACTCTGTTACTATTACGTCGCTTTTGGGTCCTCATTCATCAGCATAACAGAAGAATCCGACCAAGATGGACCCAGCGACTATGGATTCTCTCAACACTGCCGTCGAGTTCCAGGGAGCAATGCTCGGCAGACACGAGCAGGAATTGTTTGCTGCTCGTCATGCCGTTGAGACCCTGGCCGCTCAGGTCTCCGATCTCTCTGGACAGTTTCAGAGTCTTCGTCTCGTGCCACCAGCTACTTCCTGGTCTTCCGAGTCTCCGGAACCTAGGGTTAATAACCCACCATGTTACTCTGGGCAGCCCACTGAGTGTCGCTCCTTTCTCACCCAGTGTGATATTGTGTTCTCTCTCCAGCCCAACACGTACTCAAGAGAGAGAGCTCGGATCGCTTACGTCATATCACTCCTTACTGGTCGGGCTCGGGAGTGGGGCACAGCTATCTGGGAGGCAAGGGCTGAGTGTTCTAACGATTATCAGAACTTTAAAGAGGAGATGATACGGGTTTTTGATCGTTCAGTTTTTGGGAAGGAGGCTTCCAGGGCCCTGGCTTCCCTATGTCAAGGTGATCGATCCATAACGGATTACTCTATAGAGTTTCGCACTCTTGCTGCCTCCAGTGACTGGAACGAGCCGGCGTTGCTCGCTCGTTTTCTGGAGGGACTTCACGCTGAGGTTAAGGATGAGATTCTCTCCCGGGAGGTTCCTTCCAGCGTGGACTCTTTGATTGCACTCGCCATCCGCATAGAACGACGGATAGATCTTCGTCATCGAGCTCGTGGAAGAGAGCTCGCGTTAACGGTGCTTCCCCTCTCCGCATCTCAACCATCTCCTCCCACCGGCTCAGAGACTGAGCCCATGCAGCTGGGAGGTATTCGCATCTCGACTAAGGAGAGGGAACGGAGAATCACCAACCGCCATTGCCTCTATTGCGGTTCTGCTGGACATTTTGTCATGTCATGTCCAGTAAAAGCCAGAGCTCATCAGTAAGCGGAGGGCTACTGGTGAGCGCTACTACTCAGGTCTCTCCATCAAGATCCTGTACTACCTTGTCGGTCCATCTACGCTGGACCGGTTCGGCTGCTTCCTGCAGTGCCTTGATAGACTCAGGGGCTGAGGGTTGTTTTATGGACGAAGCATGGGCTCGGAAACATGACATTCCTCTCAGACAGTTAGGGAAGCCCACGCCCATGTTCGCCTTAGATGGTAGTCTTCTCCCCAGTATCAGATGTGAGACACTACCTTTAACCCTCACAGTATCTGGTAACCACAGTGAGACCATTTCCTTTTTGATTTTTCGTTCACCTTTTACACCTGTTGTTTTGGGTCATCCCTGGCTAGTATGTCATAATCCTTCTATTAATTGGTCTAGTAATTCTATCCTATCTTGGAACGTTTCTTGTCATGTGAAGTGTTTAATGTCTGCTATCCCTCCTGTGTCTTCTGTCCCCTCTACTCAGGAGGAACCTGGTGATTTGACAGGAGTGCCGGAGGAATATCATGATCTGCGCACGGTCTTCAGTCGGTCCAGAGCCAGCTCCCTTCCTCCTCACCGGTCGTATGATTGTTGTATTGATCTCCTTCCGGGGACCACTCCCCCTCGGGGTAGACTATACTCTCTGTCGGCTCCCGAACGTAAGGCTCTCGAGGATTATCTGTCTGTTTCTCTCGACGCCGGTACCGTGGTGCCTTCTTCCTCTCCCGCCGGAGCGGGATTTTTCTTTGTTAAGAAGAAGGACGGTACTCTGCGCCCCTGCGTGGATTATCGAGGGCTGAATGACATAACGGTTAAGAATCGTTATCCGCTTCCCCTTATGTCGTCAGCCTTCGAGATTTTGCAGGGAGCCAGGTGCTTTACTAAGTTGGACCTTCGTAACGCTTACCATCTCGTACGCATCAGAGAGGGGGACGAGTGGAAGACGGCGTTTAACACTCCGTTAGGGCATTTTGAATACCGGGTTCTGCCGTTCGGTCTCGCTAATGCTCCAGCTGTCTTTCAGGCATTAGTTAATGATGTACTGAGAGACATGCTGAACATTTTTGTTTTCGTTTACCTTGACGATATCCTGATTTTTTCACCGTCACTCGAGATTCATGTTCAGCACGTTCGACGTGTACTCCAGCGCCTTTTAGAGAATTGTCTCTACGTGAAGGCTGAGAAGTGCGCCTTTCATGTCTCCTCTGTCACTTTTCTCGGTTCTGTTATTTCCGCTGAAGGCATTCAGATGGATCCCGCTAAGGTCCAGGCTGTCAGCGATTGGCCCGTCCCTAAGTCACGTGTCGAGTTGCAGCGCTTTCTCGGTTTCGCTAATTTCTATCGGCGTTTCATTCGTAATTTCGGTCAAGTGGCTGCCCCTCTCACAGCTCTGACTTCTGTCAAGACTTGCTTTAAGTGGTCCGGTTCCGCCCAGGGAGCTTTTGATCTCCTCAAGAAGCGTTTTACATCCGCCCCTATCCTTGTTACTCCTGACGTCACTAAACAATTCATTGTCGAGGTTGACGCTTCAGAGGTGGGCGTGGGAGCCATTCTGTCTCAGCGCTTCCAGTCTGACGATAAGGTCCATCCTTGCGCTTACTTTTCTCATCGCCTGTCGCCATCGGAACGCAACTATGATGTGGGTAACCGCGAACTGCTCGCCATCCGCTTAGCCATAGGCGAATGGCGACAGTGGTTGGAGGGGGCGACCGTCCCTTTTGTCGTTTGGACTGACCATAAGAACCTTGAGTACATCCGTTCGGCCAAACGACTTAATGCACGTCAAGCTCGTTGGGCGTTGTTTTTCGCTCGTTTCGAGTTCGTGATTTCCTATCGTCCGGGAAATAAGAACACCAAGCCTGATGCCTTATCCCGTCTCTTTAGTTCTTCTGTGGCTTCTACCGACCCCGAGGGGATTCTCCCTGAAGGGCGTGTTGTCGGGTTGACTGTCTGGGGAATTGAGAGACAGGTAAAGCAAGCACTCACTCACACTGCGTCGCCGCGCGCTTGTCCTAGTAACCTTCTGTTCGTTCCTGTCTCTACTCGTCTGGCTGTTCTTCAGTGGGCTCACTCTGCCAAGTTAGCTGGCCACCCCGGCGTTCGGGGTACGCTTGCTTCTATTCGCCAGCGGTTTTGGTGGCCTACTCAGGAGCGGGACACGCGTCGTTTCGTGGCGGCTTGTTCGGACTGCGCGCAGACTAAGTCAGGTAACTCTCCTCCTGCCGGTCGTCTCAGACCGCTTCCCATTCCTTCTCGACCATGGTCTCACATCGCCTTAGACTTTATTACCGGTCTGCCTTCGTCTGCGGGGAAGACTGTGATTCTTACGGTTATCGATAGGTTCTCTAAGGCGGCACATTTCATTCCCCTCGCTAAGCTTCCTTCCGCTAAGGAGACGGCACAAATCATCATTGAGAATGTGTTCAGAATTCATGGCCTCCCGTTAGACGCCGTTTCAGACAGAGGTCCGCAATTCACGTCACAGTTTTGGAGGGAGTTCTGTCGTTTGATTGGTGCTTCCGTCAGTCTCTCTTCCGGGTTTCATCCCCAGTCTAACGGTCAAGCAGAAAGGGCCAATCAGTCGATTGGTCGCATTTTACGCAGCCTTTCGTTTCGAAACCCTGCGTCTTGGGCAGAACAGCTCCCCTGGGCTGAGTACGCTCACAACTCGCTTCCTTCGTCTGCTACCGGGCTGTCCCCGTTTCAGAGTAGTCTTGGCTACCAGCCTCCTCTGTTTTCGTCCCAGCTCGCCGAGTCCAGCGTTCCCTCCGCTCAGGCTTTTGTCCAACGTTGTGAGCGCACCTGGAGGAGGGTCAGGTCTGCACTTTGCCGTTACAGGGCGCAGACTGTGAGAGCCGCCAATAAACGTAGGATTAAGAGTCCTAGGTATTGTCGCGGTCAGAGAGTGTGGCTTTCCACTCGTAACCTTCCCCTTACGACAGCTTCTCGCAAGTTGACTCCGCGGTTCATTGGTCCGTTCCGTGTCTCTCAGGTCGTCAATCCTGTCGCTGTGCGACTGCTTCTTCCGCAACATCTTCGTCGCGTCCACCCTGTCTTCCATGTCTCCTGTGTCAAGCCTTTTCTTCGCGCCCCCGTTCGTCTTCCCTCCCCCCCCCCCCGTCCTTGTCGAGGGCGCTCCTATTTACAAGGTACGGAAGATCATGGACATGCGTTCTCGGGGACGTGGTCACCAGTACTTAGTGGATTGGGAGGGTTACGGTCCTGAGGAGAGGAGTTGGGTTCCATCTCGGGACGTGCTGGACCGTTCGTTGATTGATGATTTCCTTCGTTGCCGCCAGGGTTCCTCCTCGAGTGCGCCAGGAGGCGCTCGGTGAGTGGGGGGGTACTGTCATGTTTTGTCTTTGATCATGTCTTGGCCCTGTGCTTCCCTCTGCTGGTCTTATTAGGTTCTTTCTCTTTCTCTCTCTCTATCGTTCCGTTCCTGCTCCCAGCTGTTTCTCATTCTCCCTACGACCTCATTTACTCTTTCACACCTGTCCCCTGTTTTGCCCTCTGATTAGAGTCCCTATTTCTTCCTCTGTTTTCCGCTCCTGTCCTTGTCGGATTCTTGTTTGATGTTTGCTGTTCCTGTGTCCTTGTTTCGCCCTGTCGTGTTCTTTGCCTTCATCAGATGCTGCGTGTGAGCAGGTGTCTATGTCAGCTACGGCCAGTGCCTTCCCGAAGCGACCTGCAGTCTGTGGTCGCGTCTCCAGGCGTTCCTCTCTATTGACGAGAGGATTTCAGTTTCCTGTTTTGGATTACCATTGATTATATCCAGGAGAATCATTATTTGTTTAATACTGGAATAAAGACTCTGTTACTATTACGTCGCTTTTGGGTCCTCATTCATCAGCATAACAAACAAGGGCTAGTGTTTTTGCATGTGCAGAGTTTGTGTATGTGTTGTTGACGGGGGGGGGGGGGGGCTTCGTTTGTTTGCGCGATCCTTTAGAAAAAGAGCTTACGAGAAAGAAGTAAGACGGGGAGCTAAAGTGAACATTTAGGCCTTTCTCTGAGGCCCAGCCTTGCCTAAGCTCTAGCCCGGTAGAGCCGTCTGGCCAAGGCCTCCCTCCTCACACTAAGCCTGGATTAATGATACTCTCTCTCTCTTTCTCTACATCCATCTATTCATCCATCCCTCCATGCATCCAACCATCCACCACACCTAGGATTGTTCATGTCTACACACACACACACACACACACACACACACACACACACACACACACACACACACACACACACACACACACACACACACACACACACACAGACAAACACACACTCATATCAGCGTTCACACACATACACATTCTCACGCAAAAATATGCATACGCTCAAACAAACATGCGCTGCAGTCCTAATCACCCTTGCCCCTCTATAATCCATGTCAGTTCAGATTTCTCTACAGCTTAAGTAGCCTAAGCACCTCAAGTGTTATATCTGATGGATGGGGGAGGATATGCCAAAGCTATAAGAAGACAAATAAGTATGTTTTTCTGCACTTTGCCCTCATCCCAAGCCACAGTGCATCGATCTTTATTATTGCAGGAGTCACCGCTAAGCTCTTCATTTAGACACGTGCCACCCAAGAAGTGTTTACTGCTCTTTGTTTGTAATTTAGAACATAGAACAAGGATGGCGTTGAATATTGTTTTCACTTTAATGGTTTCTTGGGAGAGGTAAGAGCAGGGGCATAGGAGTGACGCTGACATTGTAGGAGACACGTTTTGCTACAGTGGTCTGGAGATTTCTTCTGTTGAAAAACAGGTTTTAAATGCTAATTCCGTTTTAGAAAAGGATACAGACGAATATTAACTTACTAATGAGCACATTTACAAGGCTAAGGCTAAGGGAGGCTGGTATATATGGAACGCCGTTTGGGTCTTTGCGGGCAATTTCTTTATTTTTTATTTGACCGAACGGATTACAAAATTAGATTATAGAATGTTGGGTATGCTGAATTTGCATGCCCAAGGCAGGTGCCACCACTACGGTCAGTAGCACTGTGTGAGCATTTGAAATAAGATCAGGATCAAACGAGCAGGATCAAAAATGTTAGCTAAATAGTCCAACACCCGCCCCCCCGAAATGCAACCAGACCAGACCCCACGGAGAAAGCATGGTCAGCCAGTGTAACAGTATAACTTTACGGCGTCCCCTCGCCCCGACCCAGGCGCGAACCAGGGACCCTCTGCACACATCAACAACTGACACCCACGAAGCATCGTTACCCATCGCTCCACAAAAGCCGCGGGAACCACTACTTCAATTCAAGGTCTCAAAGTGAGTGACGTAACCGATTGAAACGCTATTAGCGCGCACCACCGCTAACTAGCTAGCCATTTCACATCCGTTACACCAGCTAACATTAGCCATATTCCAAGCAGTTGCACCTGATTCATCCTAACTAGTCAGAATACAGACTAATAATCAAGCATTTTGTCAGCATTGATGACAGTTTGGAAACTGGAGGTAGACTGTCTCCCTACTACGTTGACTTCGTTTCTTTGTATGAAAAAGTCACAAATATATTTGATATAGATTTGTTTAGCAACTTCTGGGGTAGCTTGGTACCTAACTAGCACCAATGCAACCAGCCTGAAAGCAATAACCAGAAACTGCAATCATTTTCAATATTCTTAGCAATGATTTAGGAATCCATGTGACTAAGTTTGTTAAATGCAGAAGACACATTTCAGTTGAAGGCATTCAGTTGTATAACTGACTAGGTATCCCGCTTTCCCTTTCCTGAACTTCAGTTCATGAAAATAACTAGCTAAATAATGAACTAAACAAGCTAGCCAGCTACCTAGCCCTGTTAACCCAAGCTAACATTATAAGCATGGCTAGTGTGGCTTGACCGGACATTTTAGATGATGACGCCTAGCTAGATAGTTAGCTAGCTAACTATAGCTACTGAAACAGATGATGTCAATTTGCTATGTTTTTTGGGGGAGAACATTGTTTGCATTCAACAGCTAGCTAGCTCGCTTTTTTCTGACCAGCACTGTGCCAGAGCTTTGGAAAGTGTGTGTGTGTAACGGTTCTCCTCCTCCTCTTCGGATGAAGAGGAGGAGCAAGGATTCGACCAAAATGCAGCGAGGTGTGATGACATATTGAAATTTATTTAAAGACGAAGACGAACACGAAAAACACTTGGAAAATTACAAAATAACAAAACGACGTAGACAGACCTGAACATGGAACTTACATAACTACACGAAGAACTCACGAACAGGAACAGACTACATCAAACGAACGAACAACCGAAACAGTCCCGTGTGGTGCGCAGACACAGACACGGCAGACAATCACCCACAAACAAACAGTGTGAACAGCCAACCTATATATGGTTCTCAATCAGAGGAAAACGTCAAACACCTGTCTCTGATTGAGAACCATATAAGGCTAATTACAAGTGACCTAAACATAGAAACACAAAACATAGAATGCCCACCCCAACTCACGCCCTGACCAACTAAACACATACAAAAATAACATAAAACAGGTCAGGAACGTGACAGTGTGTCTACGTTGTGCGGCAGCGGCAACTGCTCATGACAAAACTTTACCAGCATCATAGCTAGCATACGTATCGGTGAATCGCTGAGATATATGAAATACAAGTCATAGTGTAATCAATGTGTAATAACTACATTAAAAAAATGTAAGAACGTGTTAAATTATGATGTGATGTGCAGTAATATTCAGGTCCTAATTGGTCAACAAGCTCATTTGACGTGTCAAATAGTGTTATTTGACGTGTATCTTTTTCAGCACACAAAGACCCAAACGGCGTTCCATAGGTACAGTCCAATCAGTGTTAGGGCCATGGCCATTACTACTGTACAGAATACAGTAGTGAATGATAATGTGGAAAGGCTACCAAAACTCGCACGTTTATTTGTTAACTAGCATAAATAGTCTAGGACACTGAAATCCCATGAAATAATCAAGTTGTATTTTATTTGGATGAACAGACAGTGCACCCCAGCACTGACCCACAGCACAAAACACCTTCCCAAAAACTCTCTCTCAACATGCCTCCCGCATCCTCACATACAGCAACTCATTTGCATAACATTGTGTGATAGGCTGAGAGATTTTTGAATGTGTAAACATTACATTACCCACTTCTTAAACTGAACACATTGATTGCTTTTTCCTCAGAGCACCGTGTTTCCTTGAGGGGTAGTAGGTATGACTAGGCAGAAACGAGTCAGTACTCAACACAGTCTCTTGTCCCGTGCCAGTGACCTCATGCTCTGAGACAACCCCAAAGTAAGATTTGAGCTGGTTGTAGTGTACCACAGCATGATTACAGTCCATTACACTGTAGTACTTCATACAGCACCTCTGACAGTTTCTTTGCAATTTTGAAAGGACCCTTGAATTTCTTTCTCAGTTTGGGTGACAACCCTTTTTTCCTCTGGTAGTCTCTAAACCACATATATTCATTTTCCTCATACCTCTGGAGTGTCACCTTTAGATCATAGTATTGCTTTTGTTTACCTGTGGCTTTTAGGTGATTTCTCTTTACAGCTTCCCTTACAGTGCTTAAATACCCTTGCACCTTTTGTACATACTGAGAAACATACTGTTTCCCTTCATTTTGCTGTGTTCCCATAACCACATCAACCAGTAAAGTCATTTCAGTACCGAACCCCGTGGAAGATTGAACACTACTCCTGTATGCCATCATCACATATGGGAGTATCTCATCCCAATTTCTTTGATTGTCATCAACAAAAAGTGACAGCATATTGATCAGAGTTTTGTTCATTCTTTCCACTACACCATTTGATTGTGGGTTGTACGGAGTGGTCTGTGTTTTGTTCATTTGTAAAAGAGCTTTTAGATCTCTCTAAAAAGGGTAGATTCAACATTTTGCCCGTGGTCGCTATGGATATGAGTCCTCTGGGGGCTGGACCCTGTAACTTGTATGCAGCGCACACAGCCCTTACACCACTGCTTTATGGCTCTCTGCCAGCCTGGCCAATAAAATCTTGCTCTGATTTTACTGGTGAGTTTTTCAACTCCTAAAGGGCCTCCTGTTCTGTCATTGTGGATAATGGTAAGTATCTCATGTTTGAGCTCATCTGGTACAACCCCTCTTCAGATGGTGTCATCTGTCTCATAGTTTTGACTCTCAAGGCATAACACCCCATTCTTCACATGTAATGCCCCCCACACTTGTTTGAAAGGCCTAAACGTTGGCTTCGATTGCAACGCCACAGGGAGCTCTGCTCTACCCTCTTTTTTCCATTTGTTTAACTGGGAGACCACCTGGTCTCTATCCTGTGCTTCCAAAAGGAAAGCTGCATTTTTGGGTACTGCCTGGCTTGTTTGAGCTCTAACTACAGGCTCAGTAGTGACATCCTGAGGCTTGTTTACGATGGCTCTCAGATTGAGTGGCCTCCTGTGAGACGGCTGTGTCTACACTCTCTGTCTGTGTGTGTCGACGTGACACACCATCTGCATTACTGTGCAGTCTCCCTGGCCTGTGGACATTATCATAGTCAAACTGATCCAGTTTCTCTAACCATCTAGCCAACTGTCCCTCAGGTTGTTTGAAGTTACTCAGCCACCTCAGTGAGCTGTGATCAGTTCTCAGTAGAAATGTCCTCCCCGGCAAAAAGTGTCTTGGTAGTTGAATACTTCCTCTCCTTTTTTCCCAGTGCCCGACTGGCATATGCTATTACTCTCTCTCTACCCTCGTGTTTCTGGGAGAGGACTGCCCCTATGCCTGTGTCACATGCGTCAGTATCCATTATGAAATCTAGATTTGGGTCTGGGAAAGCAAGTATGGGGGATGTGGTAAGCTTGGAATTTAATTCATGAAAGGCCACTTCACATGTTGCGTCCCACTCAAACATTTTCCCATTATCTGTCAATCTGTACAAAGGCTCCGCCGTAGCTGCACAATCTGGTCTGAACCTCCTGTAGTATGACGCCAGACCTAAAAATCTTCCTGCCTCTGTCAGTGACTTGGGGCTAGGCCATGACCTGACTGTCTGTTTTCATGGGGTCACTGTGGACACTCCCGCAGCCGAGATGATGTGTCCCAGGTAGCTCACCTGCGACCTGAACAAATGGCACTTAGATGGCCTTCTCCAATCTGCTGAAAACCTTGTCTAAACACTTCACATGCTCTTGGAATGTAAGACCAAACACTATGATGTCGTCTAAGTACACCAAACATGTTGTCCACTGTAAATCAGACAAAACCAGGTCCATGTGATGCTGGAAGCTGCTTTTGTCAACCCAAACCCCATGACCTGGAATTCGAAAAGCTCCCTCTTTGTCACAAAAGCAGTTTTGCAACGATCCTCGGTGTGCATCTCGACTTGCCAGTACCCGCTGGCTAAGTCTAAAGTGGGAAACCACTGAGCACAAGCAAGCGACTCCAAGGTCTCGTCGATCCTAGGTAGTGGATAAGCATATTGAACAGTGTTCTCATTTAACCTCCTGTAATCCGCACAGAACCTGATTGAGCCGTCCTTCTTTCTTACTAACACCACTGGCGCTGCGCATGGACTGCTAACTATTCCCCTTTCTAACATGTCCTGCAAATACTTGTCAAACTCTGCTTGCAGATGAACAGGCAACCGCCTCAACGCTTGTTTGATAGGCCTGGTGTCCCCTATGTCAATCATATGCTTGACTAGTTTTGTGCAGCCCAAGTCAAAATCACCAGTGCTAAACACTCCCACATACCTTCCCACCATTTCCTTTACAGTTCTCAGCTGCACCTCAGTGAGCTGGCTGCAATCTATGGCCAGCTCTTGCATTAACTGTTCTACGTCCCACTTGCTGTGGTGGGAGAGTATGGCGGCTGGTTAGAATCCTGTAGGCTAGCAACGTATCAGGTTTCAGGTATGACGCAGATGTAGACAGTGTCGAAGTAACAAAAGTTTATTTCTCGTACAGGGGCAGGCAAACGACAGGTCAAGGGCAGGCAGAGGTCAGTAATCCAGAAAGGGTGCAAAAGGTCTTGAACGGCAGGCAGGCAGGGGTCAATAATCAGTTTTGTTATTGTTTACTACACCCTCAATTTGACCAGTTATAAACATTTCACTCCTCCCCTGAAAATCAACGAAATCTGCTTCACCAAAACACAACATGTTTTCTTTCTCAAATCAAGTACAGACCGGTATTTTACCAGGAAGTCTGTCCCTATCAGTGCACACTGGTTTACACAGCCAGCAACTACAAAATCGCAAGTCAGATTCAAACCGTCAATGTTCATGACTGTGGATCAGCTCCCTAGGACTGAGAGAAACTGTACGTTTGCTACTTTAATTGTGCTGTGGTATGGTTGCAGTGTACCACTCTTACCTCCAGTAGCATTTTTCCATACCTGTTCGTGTACCATGGAAACCTGGGCCCCTGAATCCACCATGACCTCACACTCAAATTTGTTAGGCGTGTATATGGGAGGCGAGGTCAAGTGCAGAAGAGCGGAGTATATTAAACAGGAGCACTTTAATACCGGTCAACAACGACAGCACATAAAACATACTTGTGCCACAAACACGGTCTATAACAAAAGTGCAGCGCCTGACAAAATAATCACGTAACAATAAACAATTACACACAAAGACATGATGGGGAACAGAGGACTAAATACATGTAGATTGATTGGGGAATGAAAACGAGGTGTGTATGGAACAAGACAAAACAAATGGACATATGAGAAATGGAGCAGCGATGGCTAGAAAGCCGGTGACGCCGAACGCCGCCCGAACAAGGAGAGGAGCCGACTTCGGCGGAAGTCGTGACAGAAGTCAGCAACTTTGCACTCCATGTAAACCCCATTCCCCACAACACTTGAAGTAATCCTTGCTGTGGACTGGTCAGCTGTGCATGTAGTTGAAGCCCATGCTGCGCTGTCCTTTCGCATGTAAGGACAGTTTCTTTTCATGTGCAATGTGCAACCACAGTGCCAGCAGGCCCTGCTATTGTTCGACGTAGGTCGTCCTCTGTCGCTCCGGGGGAACCTAGATCTCCCTCTCCCCTGGTCCGGTCTGTATCCTTCCGTGGTGTCCACCATTGCTACTGTAGAAGACCCTGGAAACGCTCTGCTGCTTTGGTATGTCTTCCTCTGATGTGGCTACCTTGCTGGCAGATACTGCACCTCGGTCCGTAACTGTGCAATGCTCTCACACAATGACTCGAACATCTCTTTTGGAACTCCGACATTGTCTCCAACTGGAGGCAGAGTAACCTCGCCTGTCCCACACGTTCACTTTGTATTGTGCAGTGTCTTTGCTTTCCAGCAAATCTAGCCGATCAAGCTCTGTAGCAATGCTAATTGCCTCTTCCAACGTTCTTGGTACTACCTTGCGCCGGTGCATACGAAGTTCACTGCACCCAATGTGTGTATTAAAATGGTCTCGTGCCAGCAAATCACATGTGCTCGCACTATAATCTGGATAACCCTTGGAAGCTAGCCTGCTTAAATCATGCCCAAAGTCACAAATGCATTCACCCACTACGTTTTCTTTCCTGAAAAAATGCACGATTCCACTGGCTCAAAATGCCTCTGCAAAACAACTATCACACTGTTGTAATCGCTCTTGGTATCCTGAGGTAAAGTACTCCAAAATCTCAGCGCATTTCCACTCAGCAACAGCATGAGAAAGTTCAAACGATCTGCTGCGTGCCATCCATTCACTTGCGCTGCTAACTAAAATTGTTCAATCCAAACAGTCCATTCGCCTTCTTTCCCTTCGAAAGATTCTTGCATGAACACCGGCCAGTCAATCCGCCTGTCCATGGCACCCGGCTGATCCACCACTGGCTGGCTGTCGGTCGGTTGGTGGTTTTTGATTGCTGTTCCCGGGTTGTTCGACTTCTCTCTCCATTTTCCCCACACAGCTAACCAGCTAAAGTTAGCCAAGCTCGTGAGTTGCTGTTAGCTAGTTGACGTGCTGATCCCACCGCTGTCACCAATTTGCAACTCGCACGTTGTTTGTTGACTAGTGTAAACAGTCTAGGACACTGATTTCCCATGAAACAATCAAGTTGTATTTTATTTGGATGAACAGACAGTGCACCCTAGCACTGACCCGCTGCACAAAACGCCTTCCCAAAAACTCTCTCTCAACATGCCTCCCGCATCCTCACATACAGCAACTAATTTGCATAACATTGTGTGATAGGCTGAGAGACTTTCGAATTAGTAAACATTACAATATATACTGAATGATTCATTCCCTAGTATTTTTCTCACTTCCCCTATGTCTGATTATTACTACTGCTGCTCTACATACTGTATGGTTTGAAACTTAATGTAATATTTACAACTTATAATACAGTTATTGTACTGTAATAATAATCCCCAACATACACAGTTAAAAACTGTTTACGGTAGCTATGCTGAACGATTGTTATCCACATTTATCCACATATCTCTTAGATGTTATTTATTTGTAATTTTTTTCATATCTCGTAGATGTCAATGGAATGTTTTTGGCCAAACTGAAATCAATCAATCTCCACTCTACAAAATGATGAAAGATATATCATCATGGCTGCCTCTCTCCTGCATGAAGTTACCACATGCAATACACCCTGTAGAACCGACTACTTTGCAGATATGAAACAAACAGACAATGATAATATCAGTCAAAAATATGAAATCCCCCGTGTAGACCTTTCCTTCAGTCAAATGACCTAGTGGCCTCATGGGTGGAATGTTATTCATATTTTTCATCATTTCATAATTAATAAGCATTATTTATTTATTTTAATCAAACGTTTAAAATATTTTTCTGTTTTCTGTGATGTATATAAAGTGTTATTTAATACATTTCAACATTTCATCTGACATGGTACAGGTGTCTTGTTTTTTTAAAGCCCATTACTATGTGTGTGAGGTCAATACTTTTGTTTCAAAGTAGATTTGTTTAGGACTACCAAGATTCACCCTGATTTGGCCAACTGCAGTAATTATGCTACAAAACTAACTTTATACAGGGTTCTAAAAAATAGGTTCTATTTGATTCAAAATTCCATGACTTAGAGTAAGGCATTGTTGGCAGAATACATTTACATTTACATTTTAGTCATTTAGCAGACGCTCTTATCCAGAGCGACTTACAGTAGAGTGCATACATTTTTACATACTGAGACAAGGATATCCCTACCGTCCAAACCCTCCCTACCGGCCAAACACTCCGCCAATTGTGCGTCGCCCCACGGATCTCCCGGTTGCGACAGAGCCTGGGTGCGAACCCAGCCCAGCCTGGGCGCGAACCCAGAGACTCTGGTGGCGCAGCTAGCACTGCGATGCAGTGCCCTAGACCACTGCGCCACCCGGGAGATCTAGAATAGATGGATATGCAGTTTAATACAATTCACCAATACATTTCTTAGTTGTCTAACAACTATTGCTATAAGGTTGTAAAGCACAGCTGATCTGGTACGTTGCTGCCTCCAGCCATTCAGGATGCCGTTTCAGTTTCAATGAATCAATAAAAACTGACAAATGTTACTGAAGGCTGGGAATATCAATACAATCAAACTAGCAAGGGCAATGATCGTAAGTCAGTCAAAATGGGGCAAATAGGCTAGCTTATCTATTTATGTAGTCATTTATTTAGCAAGCTAAACACGGCACCTAATGTTAGCTAGCTGCTGGGAGGATGTCCAGTCATTGTACAAGTGGGTGAGAGGACGACTTTTTCCCTTCAAATCTTTTTTCGGTTCCACTGCTGGAGATGCAGGTGTCATTTGGTTACCTAACAAGAAATGTGAATCACTTTGCTAGGTAGCTATGCTGAACTTGAATGACTGCTATCCACAGTTAGCATATCTCTTAGTTGTCAATCAAATGTATTTGGCATCAATCAAATTGGCGGGCAGGCAGGCAAGTTCCCATTGAGTTGTCAAAACACGGGTTGCAACAAGCATGCATTGGCAGGCAACCTGCAGAAGGGCGAGCAGTCTGCTATTCCCCATCGATTATCAGTGCGATATTGACGGCCAACTACAAGCTGAGAGGCTCTGATTGGCTATAGCGTGTAGAATTGGGTCCTGGAAAAGACATATGTTTTTATTAGGTTTTATTTACTGCAGTGTCTATTAATCCAAATGCACGGCCACTTTCCCACTCTATATTTCAATAGAATTTTCACAAATGCCTTACTCTACGTCGTTCCCAAACAGTCTATGAAAGTACAGTATGAAAACAAGAAAATTACCATATCTAAAGTGCTTGCTTGTCAGAAAAAAAGAAAAAAAAAGCCATCATATTATTCCTGGGGGTGTATATTCTACACATTTTGCCATAGGGTGTAGAGAAAATGTTGCTGATTTAAATCAAGTTTGTTGCAATTCTATACATTTTGCCATGGGAGCGGTGGAAGATTGAGCAATTTTATAACTCATTTCATGCAATTGTACAGATTTTGCCATGGGGCGGAGAGAAAATATTGCAGTTTTATATCAAGTTTGCTGCAATTCTACATATTTTGCCTTGGGCAGAGAGAAGATTTAGAAATGTAATCACTCATTTCATGCAATTGTACAGATTTTGCCATGGGGCAGAGGGGGAAATTAGCAGTTTTACAGCATATTTCCTGCAATTCTACACATTTTGCCATGGGGTGAAGAGAAAATGTTGCTGATTTAAATCAAGTTTGTTGCAATTCTATACATTTTGCCATGGGAGCGGTGGAAGATTGAGCAATTTTATAACTCATTTCATGCAATTGTACAGATTTTGCCATGGGGCGGAGAGAAAATATTGCAGTTTTATATCAAGTTTGCTGCAATTCTACATATTTTGCCTTGGGCAGAGAGATTTAGAAATTGAATCACTCATTTCATGCAATTGTACAGATTTTGCCATGGGGCAGAGAGAAAATGTTGCAGTTTTATATCAAGTTTGCTGCAATTCTACATATTTTGCCTTGGGCAGAGAGATTTAGAAATTGAATCACTAATTTCATGCAATTGTACAGATTTTGCCATGGGGCAGAGAGAAAATATTGCAGTTTTATATCAAGTTTGCTGCAATTCTACATATTTTGCCTTGGGCAGAGAGAAGATTTAGAAATGTAATCACTCATTTCATGCAATTGTACAGATTTTGCCATGGGGCAGAGGGGGAAATTAGCAGTTTTACAGCATATTTCCTGCAATTCTACACATTTTGCCATGGGGTGAAGAGAAATGTTTGCAGTTTTTAATATGATATCTGAGAGTGACTAACATAATAAATGGGGGCCCCCGGTCGGTAATTCGACCATGATTACAATAAGTTTAGATAGCTGGCTAGACTAACTTACCAATCTAAAAAATGTTAGCTGACATGGTTAATTGAGTGAGTGACTGTCAGTGACTGACATAACAAGAGAAAAACTGCTGATGCACAACCTCCCGGCTACTACGCCCCTGGGTAAGACGTGACAAATGCTTTATCATTACATTCATTACAAATAGGCTACCTGCTATTATACATTAATTGTATATAGGTTAAAAAACAAACACAAAAATGTGTTTGCCTGCAGTATACCCACACCCTGGAATGCAGAAGTTCGAATGAAGGCACAAAACCACCGGACATTCGTCAGGCAGAGATGTGCCACTTTTTATTACAGTTGTTTTATAGACTTCTGAACAGCGCTCCCTAAAGATGCTTCCATCCTCCTGGTCCTAACCCTTCCTCCCTTCTTAAAAAAGTGACTGGTGGAGGAAAAAGAATAACAAGCACATTTAGAGCAGGGAGAGAACGGAGAGCAAGAGGATACGTTTTCTGCCAAATAGGTTGTCAAAACCCATTACCTAAGTGTTCTTTCTCTTCCCCATATGCTTTTGTTGCCTAATCAGCTTTGTATCTCTCCAAATCCCGGATTGAGATAACAAACAAATGGATCAACTCGTCTTTCATGCAGCATTGCTGGCCTCTAAGTACCTCAGCACCGCACTGCTGCAACACTACCAGCTAGCCAGGGGAGGAAGTGCAGGCTGAAATTCATTTTCAAAACAACGGACGATTGGAGTTTATTGCAGCAATCCACACCGGTCGGGAAATATAGTGGAAGGACTCAGGAAAATGTGGGATCATGGATGGACTTCCGAGGGGGAAATCGCCTCACAATAGCGCCGGGACTCTTAGCAGATTTAAGTCACAGATTTGGGGATTACAGCCCGAGCCTGAGCTCTCTCAGTGGTAAACTTTGAGACAGTGGGGGAATTCAGTGATTATTGAAATGGGTTTTAGCCAGTTGCTAGGGGAGGCTGAGTAGGGCCTGTAATCAACTAGGCAGGTCGAAAGAAGGATTTTTCGTCACGTTGCGTCGTGGCTCGGAATGCCGTTTATCAGAGGCAGCGGATAGATACATACATAGCTTTGCACTGAACATTATCCAGAGAAAGTTGGAGCGATGATACAGTAGATGGTTGGTGATGATTCTGGAATGTGTTCGAAAAAGAGAGACCACATGTTCAAGGCATGTGGCATAAGGAAAGCGCTGTTTGTTTTCCATTCGGATCAATGACAGACAAATGACCAGTGACACACACACACAAACACCCCCTTCACAAAAACACCTCCTGCCATGCTTCCCCCTTCATCCACTAATCTATACCAGCCAAATTAAGCAGGCAAACAGATTGGGGAGAGAAAAGATTGACTCTGGGCAGGCTAATTAGCTCAGACTCATTAGGAGTCTTTAAGAGGCTGTGATTAGAGATGTTTGTTCACACGCCGTGTTTTGCTTAATGACTGGCCTAGATCACCAGCCAGTCTGCCCTCAGGGGAGAGGAGAGAGGAGACATCAGCCTATTGACAGTCATCAATATTTAGAATAAGGGTCTATGGTGGTGGGGAGACGAGATGTAGATATGCTATGCACACTAATGGAGGGGCCACAACATGAAGAAGAGGAGTTGGTCTGTGTAAGTGGTGAAGAAAGGTAATGGTGGGTTCCAACCCCACATTTCGAGGTATATGAACAGAAACACAAACTGACTTGTGAAGTGCCCGCTGAACTTCTTCGACTAAAAAGTGTCAACTTCAGTACAAAATAAACGCTACCGTGTTCTCCACAAGCAGTGACACACTCATAGGAAACGACGTCGTACGACCACTCGCTAACTGCGTAGACAACCCCCCCCCCCACACACAGTATTACATGGGTGAGGACAGGGTTCCCTGACGGTGAGTAGGACGGATAACCAGACTATCTATAGGTGCATCTCCTTGTCTTCACTCCATGTCACCACATAGCTAGCTCTCCTCTGGGACTAACGGCCCCCATTGCCCCCCATACCTCTACCCCAACAATCCCCCCACCCCCCCGGGGCGACACGCGCTTCACAATGGAGAAGGGAGAGGTTGGGGAAATGGGGGCCATTTATAACTGCCTGACGCTTGCGTCCTGCACCCCCCCCCCAGTTTGGCGCATTGGTGGCGGCGGCGAGACAAAGCGAGAGCGCCCCTCTCCTAATGTCCTCTTAACCGCTCAGACAGGTGCCGCACAAACGCGCCCAAGGAGTGACATCAAATCAAAACTGTCACAGGTGATCGAGGCGAGCCATCGAGTGAGCCCACCCGTGCCTGCTCGTCTGTCTGTCACACAGATGACTCTATGGGGTATGTGTGTATGTGTGGAGGCTGAGGATGTGTGTGTGTGTGTGTGTGTGTGTGTGTGTGTGTGTGTGTGTGTGTGTGTGTGTGTGTGTGTGTGTGTGTGTGTGTTTGTGTGTGTGTGTGTGTGTGTGTGTGTGTGTGTGTGTGTGTGGAATGAGGGGGTGATTTGAATTGATAAAAGAACACAAATATCATATCAACACAGCGATGTCATCACTCATGCTGCTCAGCCCTCAGTCAGAGAGATGGATCGCTTCCCCTCTTCTGAAGCCTCTCTGTCTCGCTCCCTCTCTCACTCACCTCTTTTCTCACCTTCCCTCTTTCTCTCTCTTACACACAAGGGATTTGGCATGCAAGCATGAAACATGTTGTGATTTTGACTAATGATATTCTAAAAACTTTTATCCTGCATTCTTGTACATATCTACCTCTCTGTTCAATTTGCCAGTGGTGGAAAAAGTACCCAATTGTCACACTTGAGTAAAAGTAAAGATACCTTAATTGAAAACGACTCAAGTAAAAGTGAAATTCACCTAGTAAAATACAACTTAAGTAAAAGTCTAAAAGTATTTGGTTTTAAATATACTTAAGTTTCAAAAGTAAATGTATTTGCTAAAATATACTTAAGTATCAAAAGTAAAAGTATAAATCATTTAAATTTATTTTATTAAGCAAACCAGACGGCACAATCTTTTCTTGTTTGTTAAATTTACAGATGGCAGATATAATTTACAAACAAAGCATTCATGTTTAGTGAGTCAGCCAGATCAGAGGCAGTGGGGGTGACCAGGGATGTTCTCTTGATAAGTGCGTGAATTGGACAATTTTCTTGTCCTGCTAAGCATTCAAAATGTAACGAGTACTTTTGGGTGTCAGGGAGAATGTATGGAGTAAAGAGTAAATACTTTTCTTCAGGGATGTAGTGAAGTAAAAGTTGTCAAAAATATAAATAGCAAAGTAAAGTACAGATACTCCCAAAAAATGACTTAAGTAGTACTTTAAAGTATTTTTACTTAAGTACTTTACACCACTGCAATTTGCCATTGTATCACTCAAGCTAAGCATTAAATGATGCTTTTGAAATCTAATTTCAGAGCAAGGACACACACAGAAAAAGACAGGGAAAGTGAGAATGACGAAATGGGTGAAGAGAAAGAGACTATGTTCCAGTGGTACTTGCATTAACCAGGCAGTTAGGTATCTCCCCCATGCTGTGCAGCCAGAGGTTGGTCACCCAGCCGATAGTATGACTGCTCCTCTCTCGCCTCCGAGGCCTAGCTGTCACTGTGCTGGATGGGCTGTCACTGTTCTAATTGCCTGGCCGTGACCCCGCCCCCTCCATTCACCTGGCTAATTAGTCTGTCTTTAGGGCTTGCAATTCACTTCCATTCAAATTCCAGGAGCTTTATTGGCATGAATAGTGAGTGGACAGACACTGCCAAAAATAAAATGATGATTCTCTCTTTGTACAGGAGTTTTCCTTCAGTATTTTGAATTAGGGTAAAGGACTGGCAATCGGTTCGCTGTGATTTTAGTTGTCGAGGTCTAGAATCCTATAGATTAGATTACTGTACTTACTTTGCTCTTGTTTTTCCCCTGTTTTTTAGTGTCTGGACTATAACGAGGAGGAAATGACCACCCAAAAAATTGTGATACACATGTTATATCTAACACAAACACACACGCACATACACACACAAACACACACACACACTCATATGCATATGGACTGTAGCACATCTTCCCTCCTTTCCTTCGAGTGCCAGGGCATAATTTAAGCAGACGAGGGAAGTTCTCCTCAGAAAAATAACAGAAAAGGATGTGAGAATCAGAGCAGAGATTGAAGGCATGCAAATTACATGCTAATAGAATGCTAATGAGCAGGGTGAGGGAGGGGGGCAGGCAGGGGGTAAAGTTTGGTTAGGGAGCGGGCTGGCGAGACAGCGGGCGAACGTGCGCTGCTTGGGTGAGCAGTGAGTACCCACGCGGCCATGCTGAGAGAAGGAACATTTAGCAACAGAGAGAAAGAAAGAGAAAGATGGAGAGAGAGAGAGAGAAAGAAACAGACGAGAGAAGGCCCCGCAGCCTAATGGATGCTGATTGATTCCCAAATTACATTTCACAACTTCGCTCCTGTTCTTTTCTCACCGTTCCACACGCGTTCTCTCGCTCTCTTTTCCATCCTTTGTTTTTGTTTTATTGTTTCTCGTTAACTTGCACTTTATTGTCTTTATGACTCCTGTAGACACAGGATTAATGAGCAGAGTAGAAATAAGAGGAACTAACTAACTAACTCTTACTTTGGCTCAGACTAGAAAACAAGTTTAAAGTAACTGTCCAGTGTTTTCAGGTTTCTATGAAATATGACCTATAATTAATTACAATGTGAGTGAAATAGTTTTCCTTCCAAAAAATTTGAATGAAGTATGTTCAAAAGCAGCTTTTATGTTTTGGAATGTTGTGGGCGTACCCCAACAACAGAATCGTGTGGGTGTATACCGGTCATTAAAAATATTAATATTAAGTTTGAGATTGGGGTTTTGAAGTGTTTTTCCCCCTCCAATTTATGCTAAGGCCACAAAATGATATGTTATGTTTGGTATGACTGCATAAGATAAAAGGTTACTTAAGGCAAAAACGAAAGGAGGGTGGATTGGTGGGCGTATAACCCAAAGATTGCGTGTTCGAATCTCATCATGGACAACTTCAGCATTTTAGCTAATTAGCAACAACTTACTAATTTTTAGCTAACACTAACCTTAACCCTTTTAGCTAACCTTTCCCCTAGCCCTAACCTACGAAATATGAAATGCTTTGAGACCACGTTGGATTACCTGGCATCCCATCAGTGGTGGAAAAAGTACCCATTTGTCATACTTGAGTAAAAGTAAAGATACCTTAATAGAAAATGACTCATGTAAAAGTGATTCACCCAGTAAAATACTACTTGAGTCAAAGTCAAAGTATTTGGTTTTAAATATTAAAAACAAATACTTTTAGACTTTTACTCAAATAGTATTTTACTGGGTGACTCACTTTTACTTGAGTCATTATCTATTAAGTTATCTTTACTTTTACTCAAGTACGACAATTGCTGGCACTGATGGTATCAAAAGTAAATGGAATTGCTAAAATATACTTAAGTATCAAGAGTGAAAGTCAAAGTATAAATGATTTCAAATTCCTTATATCAAGCAAACCATACGGCACAAATGTATTGTTAAAAAAAAAAAAATGTGATAGCCAGGGGCACACTCCAACACTCAGACATAATTTACAAACGAAGCATTCGTGTTTAGTGAGTCCGCCAGATCAGAGGCAGTAGGGATGACCAGTGATGTTCTCTTGATAAGTGCCTGCATCAGACCATTTTCCTGTCCTGCTAAGTACTTTTGGGTGTCAGGGAAAATGTATGGAGTAAAAAGTACATTCTTTTCTTTAGGAATGTAGTGAAGTAAAAATAAAAGTTCTTAAAAATATAAGTAGTAAAGTATAGTACAGATACCCCAAAAACAACTTAAGTAATACTATAAAGTATTTTTACACCACTGCATCCCATTATGGGAACTTATGGACAGTCTGCACACCTGACATCCTCACACATAATGAAATTCTGTATTTAATCCAATAAGGGCAAAGGCTCTCATTTGATGATAAGGGGCTAGTAACAAAAAACAAGTCTTTGCTACTAAGTGTTGGAATCTCAGCCATTCTATCTACCTATCTGTGCCTATCTGTGGTCTTGGCCTACCTAAACCAGAGTAGAGTGTTTTTCCATGAGAGACCGTGTCTATGGGAGTTGGGACTTACGATCTCTTCTTCAGTCAGACAGATTAAGCGAGACCCATTCAACCACTGTCTCCATTTCGACTTTAAAGACCTTTTAAAAGGACTGAACAGGGAGAGAGAGTTACCTGTTTGTATTACAATCTGGTTGTTTAGGGGGGTGCGGGCGGGGTGGCAGGTCTTGTCATTATTGAACAGGACTTCATATATGCGGCCGCCGCATGCCAAGAAGGTGTGATAGAACACTTCACCTCGCGACGAGCAAGGAAAGGAGAAAAAAACAATATTAAAAATCAGGAGATGCAATTCAATTTTTTTAAACAAAATATTAATGATATTTCATTTGGGTATCATCAGAAAGGCGGCCGGGGGAAATTGCATTCTATTTGGCGAAAGCCTTGGAAAGCGAGACTGGATAATGGGCAATAGGTGTGTAGCCTAGAAGAGAGGGAGTGAGAGAGAGATACAGAGAGAGGGAGAAATGACAAATTCCCTGATGGGGTAGGAGGAGAGAGCAGGGGAGAGTGGCTAAGGTTGGAGAGGGGGAGAGAGAGAGAAAAAGGAGAGATTGGAAATTGAAATTTATGACATTGAAAATGACTATGACGGAGACAGGTCCCTTTACGCTCCTCTCTTTGGTAGCAGTCAACCTTGCAATGAGGGCAGATCACACAGAAATAGGCTGTTGGGGGGTACTGAGCGCCGCGGACGGGATGAAATGGGGGGAGTGGAGGGGGAGGTGGGTGTGGGTGAGGGGGGTTTGAGTAGGTGGGGAGGTGAGGGGGGTAGCCTAGCAGACAGGAGTGAAGGAGGACATTAGCGGGAGAGATGATGTTGTCAGTGACCGATGTAAATCGCGGCGCTACATAGTCAACAGACACAGTCGGCTGGCTGCGCGGGCCGGGCCTGTCGCCACGACGATGGCACTGACAAATGGAATATTTTCGGAGGACTTAATCAGAGGAAAATGGGGTTTCATCTGCACGCCTCCCCGCTCTGCCGCCCGCAAAGAGAGAAATGATTGCCTGTCCCTCTCCCTCTCGTTTTCACCCTCTCGTCCCTCTCTCTTTCATTCTTTCTGTTTCTTTCTTTCTTTCTTTCTTTGTTTCTCCCTACCTCTCTCTCTTACTGAGTAGAGCTATACACTGTAAAACTTTTCCCTGTTAAAAGTTGTCATATATTTCACAGTAATATTTTCCTTACTGTAAAAAACATATTACAGCATCCCTGCTGTAAATGTACAGGGATGCTGTAATGTTTACCAATAAAGAAAATAGTACATTGAAATATATTACAGCATCTCTGATGTAAAGCAAAATTACAGTATTAAACTGACAACTCTGGTGCCAGGATAATGCTGTACATTTACAGTAAATTCTCCCTGAAATCTAAATAATGAAAACCAATATATTTGTATGTAAAATACAGTTATTCAAATTGGTAACAACATTAACAACAAATTAACAACATAATTGACAATAGAAGTAACAACAGTTAACACACATGTAACTAAATGAGAGCATCATTACAACACTAATCTGAAAAACGTTATTGTGTGTGTGGGACAGAGGCAGAGAGAGAGAGGGAGATGGAGGTCAAATTGTGTACAATCCTAGATCTATGATCAGGGGCAACTCTATTCGGGGTAAGGGGGAAAAACACAACGGGACAGTTGGGCAGGAGAGAGAACTCAGCGCAGCGTTACCGTAAGTGTTCCTCTTGGGTCTCCGTAACAATCCTCCTCGGTTCTGATTTGCTCGCTCTTCTCACCCTTAAATAGGACAAGCATAGAACAATAAAGAATAGACTAAGAGACCGAGATGTGTGTGTGTACTTACCTCACTAGAGGTCTTCATTCAAACTCAGTCAGCTCTTGGAAGAATGGGGCAATGTATAGGTTGAAAACACCTGGCTTCCCCAAGGCCACCTTGTCACCTTTGTCCCATCTTCAGGGTTCACCATCTTGGGTCGATTCGAACCTACAGCATATATCCAATATAGTTCATGAAATAAATGTAGGCAATGAACAAATACAAATGAGACAGCTAGATACACCTACTTCAAACCCTTGCTAACTAATAAAACACTGCTATAGCCAAATAATCACAATACCGCAGATTAGTTTTACCAGACTCACAACATGTTCCTTCCTTTCTCTGCCACCAAATGTTTACATACTACTGGTAAAGCGAACAGATTTACTAATATATATATTTTTTAAGTCAAAATGTTACTGTTAAAATGTCCATGACAGCCAACAGAGGCTCAACATAACACACCCCTTCTTACATGTGTCTCTTGGGGTCAATCTTCTCCAGGTGAAACTAAACAAATGGTTAGTGGGGTGAGGGTATACGGAAACGCCTGGCCTGCAAAACCGATGACATGGGTCGAGCAGCTGAGCGCTGAATGAATCGAATCCCACAGTGTTGAGGAGAACACTGTGTCCCGGTGTTGTTGGAGTTCATGGTCTCCCTGTTGACTAAGAGACTATATCACGGTGACATCTAGATGGCTACCAATATGAATTCTTTATTGTGTAGGCTGCCATCCTACTTCAGATATAATCTTGGGAAATAACAAAAAAATGACCCATGTTACTAGCTACCGCCGGCTACACTGTGATAAGCCACAACTGCCCACTGCACCTTCGGTTGGCAGGCAGCACTTTCGGTTGGCAGGCAGCACCTTCGGTTGGCAGGCAGCTCGACACAACACTGGTCATTTGCATCGGCTTTAGTGGCTCGCGAGTATGGTTCACAACGTGGTTTACCGGTACGCTATGTGTAAAATGCAGCCTGTCAATCCGAGAGAAAAAAAACGTTGCGCCGGTAATATACAGTGCATTCGGAAAGTATTCAGACCCCTTCAAATTTTCCTCTTTTTTTTTAACGTTATTCACGTTATTCTAAAATTGATTTTTTTTTTAACTATTCCTCGTCAATCTACACACAATACCCCATAATGACAAAGCAAAAAAACGTTTTTCGAAATTTTTGCAAATTTGTTAAAAATAAGCAACAGAAATACCTGATTTACGTAAGTATTCAGACCCTTTGCTATGAGACTCGCAAATGATCTCAGGTGCATGCTGTTTCCATTGATCATCTTTGAGATGTTTATGCAACTTGATTGGAGTCCACCTGCGGTAAATTCAATTGATTGGTCATGATTTGGAAAGGCACACACCTGTCTATATAAGGTCCACAGTTGACAGTGCAAGTCAGAGCAAAAACCACGTCTGGAGGAAACCAGGCACCGCTCATCACCTGGCCAATACCATCCCTACGGTGAAGCATGGTAGTGGCAGCGTCATGCTGTGGGGATGTTTTTCAGCGGCAGGGACTGGGAGACTAGTCAGTGCAATCGGAGTAGTATTCAGACCCCTTGACTTTTTCCACATTTTGTTACATTACAGCCTTATTCTATTATTAATTAAATTGTTTTATCCCTCATCAATCTACACACAATACCCCATAATGACAAAGCAAAAACTGTTTTTTAGATTATTTTGCAAAGATATATAAAAAACTAGAATATCACATTTACATAAGTATTCAGACCCTTTACTCAGTACTCAGCACCTTTGGCAGCTATTACAGCCTCGAGTCTTCTTGGGTATGATGCTACAAGCTTGGCACATCTGTATTTGTTGAGTTTCTCCCATTCTTCTCTGTAGATCCTCTCAAGCTTTGTCAGGTTGGATGGGGAGCGTTGCTGCACAGCTATTTTCAGTTCTCTCCAGAGATGTTCGATCGGGTTCAAGTCCGGGCTCCGGCTGGGCCCCTCAAGGACATTCAGAGGCTTGTCCCGAAGCCACTCCTGCGTTGTCTTGGCTATGAGCTTAGGGTCATTGTCCTGTTGGAAGGTGAACCTTCGCCCCCAGTCTGAGGTCAAATCAAATCAAATTTTATTGGTCACATACACATGGTTAGCAGATGTTATTGCGAGTGTAGCGAAATGCTTGTGATTCTAGTTTCGACAGTGAAGAAATATCTAACAAGTAATATCTAACAATTCCAGAACAAATACCTAATACACACAAATGTAAGTAAATGAATGGAATAAGAATATATAAATATAAATATATGGATGAGCAATGTCAGAGTGGCATAGGCTAAGATGCAATAGCTGGTATAGAATACAGTATATACATATGAGATGAGTAATGCAAGATATAAAAACATTATTAAAGTGGCATTATTAAAGTGACTAGTGTTCCATTCATTAAAGTGGCCAATGATTTCAAGTCTGTATGTAGGCAGCAGCCTCTCTGCCTTGAGATAGATGGAAAAACCGCTTCTATCGGTTCCAGCTTTGATGCACCTGTACTGACCTCGACTTCTGGATGGTAGCGGGGTGAACAGGCAGTGGCTCGGGTGGTTGTTGTCCTTTATGATATTTTTGGCCTTCCTGTGACATCGGGTGCTGTAGGTGTCCTGGAGGGCAGGTAGTTTGCTCCCAAGTGATGCGTTGTGCAGACCGCACCACCCTCTGGAGAGCCCTGCGGTTGTGGGCGGTGCAGTTGCCATACCAGGTGGTAATACAGCCCGCCAGGATGCTCTCAATTGTGCATCTGTAAAAGTTTGTGAGGGCTGTTGCATCTTCTTCACCACACTGTCTTTGTGGGTGGACCATTTCAGTTTGTCAGTGATATGTACGCCGAGGAACTTAAAACTTTCCACCTTCTGCACTGCTGTCCTGTCGATGTGGATAGGGGGGTGCTTCCTCTACTGTTTCCTGAAGTCCACGATCATCTCCTTTGTATTGTTGACATTGAGTGAAAGGTTATTTTCCTGACACCACACTCCTAGAACTCACCTCCTCCCTGTAGGCTGTCTCGTCGTTGTTGGTAATCAAGCCTACTACTGTTGTGTAGTCTGAAAACTTGATGATTTAGTTGGAGGCGTGCATGGCCACGAAGTCATGGGTGAAAAGGGAGTACAGGATGGGGCTGAGCACGCACCCTTGTGGGGCCCCAGTGTTGAGGATCAGCGAAGTAGAGATGTTGTTTCCTACCTTCACCACCTGGGGCGGCTCGTCATGAAGTCCAGGACCCAGTTGCACAGGGCGAGGTTGAGACCCAGGGCCTTAAGCTTAATGATGAGCTTGGAGGGTACTACGGTGTTGAATGTTGAGCTATAGTCAATGAACAGCATTCTTACATAGGTATTCTTCTTGTCCAGATGGGATAGGGCAGTGTGTAGTGTGATGGCGATTGCATCGTCTGTGGACCTATTGGGGCGGTAAGCAAATTGAAGTGAGGCTTGGGTGACAGGTAAGGTCCTGAGTGCTCTTGAGCAGGTTTTCATCAAGGATCTCTCTGTACTTTGCTCCATTCATCTTTCCCTCTGTCAGAGTGACCATTTAGGTTATTGGTGACCTCCCTGACCAAGGCTCTTATCCCGATTGCTCAATTTGGCCGGGCAGGCCAGTTCTAGGAAGAGTCTTGGTGGTTCCAAACTTCTTCCATTTAAGAATGATGGAAGCCACTGTGTTCTTGGGGACCTTCAATGCTGCAGACATTTTTTGGTGTCCTTCCCCAGATCTGTGCCTTGACACAATCCTGTCTCAGAGCTCTACGGACCATTCCTTCGACGTCATGGCCTGGTTTTTCTCTGACATGCACTGTCAACTGTGGGATCTTATATAGACAGTTGTGTGCCTTTCCAAATCTTGTCCAAACAATTGAATTTACCACAGGTGGACTTCAATCAAGTTGTAGAAACATCTCAAGGATGATCAATGGAAACAGAATGCACCTGAGCTCAATTTTGAGTCTCATAGCAAAGGGTCTGAATACTTATGTAAATAAGATATCTGTTTTTTATTTTGAATACATTTGCAAAAATTTCTAAAAACCTTTTTTCGCTTTGTCATTATGGGGTATTGTATGTAGATTGATGATTTTTTTATTTATATCATCAATTTTAGAATAAGGCTGTAACGTAACAAAATGTGGAAAAAGTCAAGGGGTCTGAATAGTTTCCGAAGTCACTGTAACTCTGGTATATCAAAATAAAACATCTCTTGTTTACAACCCAACAAAATTACCTTGCCAAACAGTTTTCTCTAGTTTCCTATATTGCTACACAATTTACCTTGCTGCAGTTTCCTGTAGCTGTATTCAATTTGCTACCATATAGCTGCTCCATCCATAGACCCACAGGAGCAGAGAGGGCTCCACAACTTTGATGACATGATCCATTTCTCCCATGATGAATGTAGCAATCTCCCACCCTGTTGCACTGTCTGCCTAATTTGTTATGATGTGACACAGTGGAGGCTTGGTCGACTTGTTGCCAGTAGGGTCCAGCAGCTAAGTGGGATGAGAACTTCAAAAAGACCAAGAGGCTGACAAAATGTTTCCTTGCTTTGATTTGTTTAGTTCTGGTGTCCAATGTATGGTTTGCAGTAGGCTAGTAGGCTACATACTCAACAGGATTTAATTGCAGTTTTAAATCCACAATAGTTTTGAGTTCAAATGTAAATTACAGACCGTGTATTGGGAACATACTGGGAATATTCTCTGTCATTTGTCCTTTGGATATGACCGCAAACCCAAGACCTTTGTCCAAGAGACATATAATGCGTTCAGAAAGTATTCATACCCCTTGACTTATTCCATATTTTGTTGTGTTACAGCCTGAATTCAAAATGGATTGCATTGATTGTTTTCTGTCGCCCATCTACACACAATACCCCATAATGACAAATTGAAAACATGTTATTAGAAAGTTTTGCAAATGTATTGAAAATGAAATACAGAAATATCTAATTTACATAAATACTCACACCCCTGAGTCAGTAAATGTTAGAATCACTTTTTGGCAGCGATTACAGCTGTGAGTCTTTCTGGGTAAGTCTCTAAAAGCTTTGCACACCTGGATTGTACAATATTTGCACATTATTCTTAAAAAAATTCTTCAAGCTCTGTCAAGTTGGTTGTTGATCATTGCTAGACAGCCATTTTAAAGTCTTGCCATAGATTTAAGCCGATTTATGTCAAAACTGTAGCTAGGCCACTCAGGAACATTCAATGTCCAGTGTATATTTGGCAGTGTGTTTTAGGTTATTGTCCTGCTGAAAGGTGAATTTGTCTCCCAGTGTTGGTTGGAAAGCAGACTGAACCAGGTTTTCCTCTAGGATTTTGCCTATGCTTAGCTCTATTCCATTTATTTTTATCCTAAAAAATGTCACTAGTCATTGCCGATTACAAGCATACCCATAACATGATGCAGCCACCACCATGCTCGAAAATACGAAGACGTACTCAATGATGTGTTGGATTTGCCCCAAATATTTGTATTCAGGACAAAAATATAATTTATTTGCCACAATTTTTGCAGTTTTACTTTAGTGCCTTATTGCAAACAGGATGTATGTTTTGGAATATTTTTTTCTGTACATGCTTCTGTCTTTTCACTCTGTCATTTAGGTTAGTATTGTGGAGTAACTACAATGTTGTTGATGCATCCTCAGTTTTCTCCTATCACAGCCATTAATCACAGCCAGTTGTGATACAGCCTGGAATTGAACCAGGGTGTCTGTGGTGATGCCTCAAGCACTGAGATGCAGTGCCTTAGACTGCTGCGCAACTCGGGAGCCAAATTGGCCCAGGGTTGTTTAAACTCTGTAACTGTTTTTAAGTCACCTTTGGCCTCATGGTGAAATCCCTAAGCGGTTTCCTTCCTCTCCGGCAACTGAGTTAGGAAGGACGCCTGTATCTTTGTAGTGACTGGGTGTATTAATACACCATCCAAAATTGTAATTAATAGCTTCGCCATGCTCAAAGTGATATTTTTACCCATCTACTAATTCTTTGCGAGGCATTGGAAAACCTCCCTGGTTGAATCTGTGTTTGAAATTCACTGCTCGACTGAGGGACCTCACAGTCATTGTATGTGTGGGGTACAGAGATGAGGTAGTCATTCAAAAATCATGTTGCACACTATTATTGCACACAGAGTGAGTCCATGCAACTTTGTATTTTGACTTGTTAAGCAAATTTATACCCCTGAACTTAATTATGCTTGCCATAACAAAGGGGTGGAATACTTATTGACTCAAGACATTTCAGCTTTTCATTTTTATTAATTTGTAAACATGTGTAAAAACACAATTCGTGTGTGTCGGCCAGTGACACAAAATCTCAATTTAATTCATTTAAAATTCAGGCTGTGACAAAATGAAAAGCAGAATAAATCCAGGGGTGTGAATATTTTCTGAAGGCACTGTATTGACGGCATATCTGACAACTTCAGAAAAACAATGCACGCACTTCAGTGGGGCAGAAGTCTGTGTGTTGTTGTGATTCTGGATGGCCAGATAGCTAGCAACAATGACAAGAAGCTACCATGTGGGGAATCGTAGGTGGCTCTTTTCAGCTCGTAGTATATTGTTATTGATACCATGTCTTGTTTTGAGGTGTTTTGACTGATGTCAAGTAATTTGTTTGTTAGCTAGCTAACCAACAACTGTAACAATGTATTTGAGAGACAACCAGTGCTCACTGTGCAAAAGTATTTATGTTTTCAGTAAACATTGGAGACGAAATACAGCTTCCACGCTGTCAACAATCTCAGCCAACCCGGTCTGTTTTGCCCCATAGTTGCGCACGCGTCTGTTTTGTTGCTAAACAACCAACTCGTCTAGTATGCGTAGACTAACTAGTCCAAAAGCCCATCAGAATCCTCCCTCTCCTCCCGTGGGTTAAAGGTCAAGTTAAAGCTGGGCAGGATGTGAGAAGTAGTGATGTGCAGTTCGCGAACGATTCGTTCTTTTTGAACAACTCTTTATACCAACTCGAGAGTCATGATTTGTTTTTTCTGAGTGACTCGCGTTCCTTTGCTCTTCTACTGCTGGCCGCAATGAGTGCTTGAGCAGGATTAACAACGGATCAGCAGCTCCAGAGACACGCTCCGACCACCGACCATTGTGTCATATGCGCGCAGGAAAATACAACATGAGCATAGAGATGAAAAACACATGGTTAGAATTGATAATGGATCGCATGGTGCAAGAATGACCGCAATTAATTAATAATTGAATGTTATGAGGGACACAGCCTCTGCTCAACAAACTCAAACTCGAGAACGAATCGTTTGGGGGGGGCTGCAGTTCGCGAGCGACTGGACCTATCACCTTCACGGCAGTCAAGCAAAGCATTCCGCCAAGAGTCGTTCACAATCTAGTCCCTTTCGTGGCCACACCTAGACCTCGTTTCAAATGTATTAAGAAATAATCGTATTTGTTTGCCTAGCAATCATCAAATGTACATTGTTTAAAGTACACGTTTACAAGTCTCAGTCACAAATTACAGCTCCAATAGGCCCCCTATGGTGAACAACATGTGAACGAGTGGCTCGTAGAATCATGACTCTTTCAAGTTTTCAGTTCATCGTTTGCCGGTAGGGGGCGCTGAAGTATAAGTAGGGGGTCCTGCGTCTTCATGCTCTGGGCATTACTGAATCAAATGAACTAAATGAGTCGAAACATTTGTTCTTTTGACTGAACAAATCAGTAAAAAGAGCCAAACTTCCCATCACTAGTAAGAAGACCCAGACCCTAGATCCACTGTAACAACAGGGCAGCGAACCACAACAGAGGATGAATCACCGAGCGGAGCAACAGTGAAATTTGTCACCTTTTGCTGCAGATCAATGATAATTACCTCCCTGACACGAGTACAGTTATTACTTTACAGGATCAGGGACAGGGGGAGGAAGGGCTGGGGAGGGGCCACTGAGCTGGTCAATACTCTCTGAGATATGGCTCCTGTTGGCCCCCGGGCCTGACCTAATAGCGGCTCAACAAGCCATTACTGCCTCCGCTGGTCTGGTAGGAAAACACTCTGTGTGTGTGTGTGTGTGTGTGTGTGTGTGTGTGTGTGTGTGTGTGTGTGTGTGTGTGTGTGTGTGTGTGTGTGTGTGCGTGCGTGCGTGCGTGCGTGCGTGCGTGCGTGCGTGCGTGCGTGCGTGCGTGCGTGTGTGTGCGTGTGTTCTAGTCCAACAGCATACCAATAGAAGCTTGTACAGATACAGGCGGAAAAAACACATTCCTTTATCAACCCAACATAAAGTGTTACTAAATTGCTCCATTTAAAAACACATACTGTAAATGCATTGTGAGAGAGCATCTTACCATGTGGCTCTGAGTGAATAGTGAACACATGTTGAGAAACATAATTCTTTTAGTAGCAGAGCTATTTCCCAGAGTCTCAGTAATAATCATAACTCCATTGTCAATGCACCTCCTACTACCTGAGCACAGAGGGATATGATAATGCACCAGCATGGCTTCTGTTGTTGCTGGATTGCTCAAGATCTGTAAAGCTCAGGTATTTACTTTACAGAAATATCACAGGTGCGGTAGTTAGGGGAAGCCAGGTAATAGCCTATTGTATACAGTAGGTGGTATACAAGCATTCTGCTGTCACAGAATCGTAGCGCTTAAATTGGACTTGTAACAGATAACACTTGCAAAAACCTTTGACTACTTCCTCACGATTAGTGGTACGGCTGATGCACATACGTATGATACAATTTAGGAAAAGATCCACTGTGGACTAGGGTCGGTCCTTGTTCTCTTTCTTACAAAGAAAACCTCTTTTGGTAGCAGCCCAGCCCAGGGCAAACTGGCTTCATCTCTCTCCACCTATCCTCTTGGGTCCTTCTCCACTCGCCTCGTGGCGAGAGAACGGGCGCTCGACGGTCGGTGGGCTGCATGAATGTGGCTCTCGGTCTCCAAGACGGGATTTGGATTGTTCGGCTCTGATTTGAATCCTGGGGTTTTGAGGAGAGAGGCAGTCTGGCCAATCAGAAGGCTCTCCTCTGTAGGGGATAGAGGTCAGAGGTTGTATACGTAGATCCTCCACTTCCACTACTGTTTTTATCCCAACGGCGGTCTGTTTAAAATAGTCTCTTTTATACGCTAATGTAAATGAAAATGACATGACCTCTTTTCCAAATCTAATACAAATGTATTTTGGACAACTTTGTTCCCAAGTTTTCTGTTTGATAGTAAACATACTTCATGGCATTGAAAGTAAATGTGTTTTTAACTTTCATGGATAGTTATACGGTTGTGTTTTATATAACTCTGCTGTCTTTTGTACGCATAATGTAGTTCAAATAAAATGTTACAGCACTAATACCCACCCCAACTGGCAGCTTTTACGCAGCTTAAATACTGGATACCAGTCTCCTTTGTTTTAGTATTATATCTACCACTTGTTTGTTTAACTCATTTGCAATTCTGGTCAGGCTTATGGCTGCATCCTCTCTTATAACTTAAGAATCTTTTGTTATTATCCGTTTCCATTTGAAAATCTTAAACGTTAAGACTTAAAACTCTAGGACCTGGCTGCGTTTGCAGACTCTGGGCTTATGTTCTTTTCTCTTAAATTAGTTGAGTTTCTTTGAATGTCCTACGGTTCATAAGGCAATTGATAAAGGAAGTCATACCTATCCTTATCAACAAGTGGTTTACTTTTGGTGAAGAGTACCTCAACGGTATTGTAAAGTAATGCATATTCTGTACTGTATTGAGACGCTCATGCTACTTATAAAACTTCACACAGTTTGTGTTGCGTGTTTGAATATGCCTACTGCCGATGGTGTGCACATTTGACCATTACACATACTGTAACAAAGTCCATTTATTTTTCAGATGGGGATCTGAAAATGAAGGCGGTTATCTGACTTGGAAAGTCGATCACATTTCCTCTTCTGATACAGAGCTCAGCGCCGAGGATTGTTCCACATTCCTTATGCATACTCTCACAAACACAGTCTCTCTCGCTCTCTCTCTCTCTCTCTCTCTCTATCCTGATCTCTCTCCCCTCTCTCTCCTCCACACTCAGTTCCTCTCTCACTTTATTAAACGACCTGTCTGCCTGTACACGCTGTCTGTCCCAGGTGGCTCTGTATGTTCAATTCTATCATTAAAACCCATTACCCAGCTATCAAAACCCCCTGTAAATCCAGCTAATGACCTCATTTCCCTAAGTGTCACCTGTGTCAGTCAGCGGCAGGGACGCTTGCACTGGCGTACATCCAAAAAGGGTCCGGATGGAGTACCCCATACCGCTCCCTACCCTCCATTCCTCTAAAAAGAGGTTAGAGAAATCAGTGGCCAACCAAAAATTACATGGCAAGGTGACGAGGGACAGTGTGTGTGTGACTACTCAAATATTCTACTTTAATAGCTAGGCCAGATCAACTAGGGGCCCAATTTCAATACAACGAAGAAGAGAGAACCAGGTAAGAGGGGGTAATGGCTGCTGTTTGACTAAATCCATTCCAAATCCCATACACATCCATCATAAGTGAGGGTTTATGTACTCCGAAGGGGTGATAATAGCATTTAGCATTTTCACACAGCTTCCCGTGTTCTGGATTTGAGTGGAGAGAACGAAGGGTGAAGAAAGTGGAGTAGGGGACGCGGGTCGTTTCTTTTCCCTCCTTCTTCCTCCTCTTCCTCCCCCTCACATGCTCCTTCCTCTCCTCTCCCACTCTTTGGGAAATCATTCCCTGAATTGGAAAAGGGGCCCTGGGGCCACCGGGGCGACCAGTCACTAGTTTTTTTACAGTGGATAATTGACTCCCTTCGCCTGGTAATTCATCGCTTGCATATGCCAGCTAATACATCAGTGGGAGAGAAGCTGCCGACCTCCCAACCTTCTCTACACCCCCCCCCCCCCAAAACGCACACGCACCACCGCCCACACACTCTTACCTCACACACACCACCTCACACACACACACACACACACACACATACTCCAACATCACACACCCCACTTTCCAATCCAACCTCACACACACACGGGGCCCAGGCCGGGCCCCTCCTTACCAAAGAGCCAGGAGCTGGGAATGAGAAGAGGGAGCGAGGTGGCGGAGGAAAAACCTGAGATGATAGATGGGGCGTATTGTGGCATTATGAATGAATTATGCCTCCCAAATACCTTGAGCAGTGCAGACTGTCAGCCTGTATCTATACTAATCTGAGAGGAAATATGACTGTTTCCACATTAAAGAGGGCTGCAAAAGAACCAGCTATGGAATTAATTGAGCAATCAGGCCATTAGAAAGAAATGTCGTACACGGCTTCTCTATCGCCGAGACCACATTTATCATCCTCGACTGGCGGTCCCATTCTTTTATGTGTTTCCCCCCCCTCCTCTCGCTTATCGTTTTAATGTACCCCTATCACCAAACAGATTAGGATTATTGTGACAAGACAAAGGTATATTCTTTCTTTTCGATAGTGGTGTCAGCACCTGATGCATTTATCATGGGTGTCACCCAGACCTATCCTCTTCAACTTCCGTGCCGCGCTCCATTTTTCTCTGTGCGGCATCATCTTCCTAACGCAAGGAAAAGGAAGTGTAATACTGCTGAATGGAGTTACAATGTTTGAATTGGATTTTTATTAAAGCCGTAGTTGATCAAATTATGTTGAGGTCATTTTTCGACATACTCACAGATAAATGTTTCATCTTATATTTTCCTTGATTGAGGCCGAAATCCATCTTTATTGGTTTCTCTTGATGTGTGTATGTTTAATAATGTGCTTATACTGTATACCTTGAGCATGTCACCTTTCATTTGTTTTGTACAAGCAGCTCTAATTGGAGAAATAGTTGTTTGTATTTTGTTTAGCGTTTTTTTATTTGCTTTTACATGCCTTTGTATGTGACTCCTCGGCTGAATTAGTTGATGTAATCGTTTTAAGAGTTTCTCTAATTTGATTTAGCTAAATGATTGTCTCTAATTTTATGAAGCCCTTAAAACACCATTTCAGTAGTAGCCTAAGCCTACCACTAATATAACACAAGTTGAGGTGGAAGCGGTTGTGCTGTACAATAGTGATTTATCATCTGATGGTCCTGTATGGAAGTACATTAGGCTCCCTCTCTCTGGTGTAGACTGGTGTAGGCTCCAGGCCACAGCGTTAACCTTGCCCTTGTTCCAGGCTGCGGGCTGGAGGAGAGACTAAAGTAAGAATGGGGCCGCTGGCTCCTCAAGGGTACTGTGGCTACTACAGCTCCCTGCTTAGAGAGGAGCTTTGAGCTTTTGCCCATTACAAAACACTCCCTGGGGTTATTTTTTCATTAGACTCATAAAAGCTTTAAGTTTGATATAGCTTGCATGGGCTCCCTTCAGTAATTACATTAATATGATGTACTGTCATATTTTGATTGTATGCATTTCACATGTAAAATAAGGGCAGCTCAATATCCCACAATGGCAGTCACAAAATAAACATTGACTGTATACACGACTCTAGGGTATTCATTTTTGGAAAATATCAAATGTTTTTCCATTTCTAGTGGGACGGCATTAGAAAGAAAGGATAATAATTAATATTTATTAAAAATACTATTATATGTATAATACTATTAGCCTACACAGTCTACTGGTAACATGATTTGGTAAAATACTTTTAAAATATATATTTTTATCTTGATATAGTAGATAAAATAGTAATGTGTAAATGTGTAACCAAATGCCCAATGAAATTAAAGTATAGATAGGCTTGAAGCAATAGTGCTGAATATTCTCTGAGACAAACTGATGGCATCAAAAGGCCAAAATCAAAGTTGTTTTCGAAAACTGAGCTCCATGCTGCTCTATGATCAATGAAGCTCTATCTCCCTCTGGAGTATGAAAAGGGACATTACATGAAAGGATCCAACTTTCAAGGACTATACTTTTGTAGATCTAGAAGAAAATACATTTAATTCTAAAACAAAAAAAACTAAACTGTCATCATATTGCTTTGTACACCAAGTGACCAAGATACTAAAGTCCCACAGAAAACCATGAAAGCAGTTTAAACAATATCAAAGCGTAATCCCCGCCATGTTTCAGTAAGAACCTGAGGGATGGGGCTGTAAATGTAACCACTCTCAAATTCATAGACAGAGCGATGGATGGAGAAACTGACCATCAATCCATGATATCAAAATTTAAGTTTTAACCATATTTTGAGACTATAATTGTTTACATTTATTTTGTTTACAAACAATCTTATATTTTGGGTTCTGATGCGGTACGAGTCGATAGTTGAACTAAATTCATGAGATATTTCTATGTTATATTCTGCAAGGACTCTATTCAATGCGTATTGCAGAAATACAGCGTTCTAGCGTGATTGAAATGTAGAGGCAACGTTCCCACATTAGTGGAGACTATTCACGGTAACCGCTGAATATGTCGGCTCAATCTAAAATTACCTTTACATTTCTATCGCACAATCTGTAAATTCAGCGATTCAGATTGAATCAACGGGTACATATAATTAATTTATAAGTCAAAAACGGTATATAGCAACTGCAGATTGCCTCTTTAAGGTCGCGTTTTAACTCACCTTCAAGTTTTGTTCAGCCCTCTGAGCTTCCTTGGCTCCATGTTTATTTTATCTTTATTTAACTAGGCAAATCAATTAATTAAGAACAAATTCTTATTTTCAACGGGGCAGAACGACAGATTTTTACCTGGTCAGCTCGGGGATTCGATCCAACGCTCTATCCACTAACCACCTGCCGCCACATGTGGTGAAATACCCCTGAAAACTCAGCAGAGGGCAATGAAATTACATTTGGTACCACCTGAACTAATTTTCCCAGGCATGCATTTGTCTTAAAAGCATAAAATAAGCTGGTTATGCCAAATGTAGATACAAATGTGTAAAGATGATGTGAAGAGGAAAAGAGCAGGATTCTACCACCTGTGACATAACAGTCCAAACGTACAAGCAGATGTCTAGACTGGACACCCACATACATAGAAGCAACACTATTCCACTATGTCTTGAGAAACAAAGGCCTGAGAGAGCACAGGCCATTATCCCACTGTTGCCACCTATATAGCGATTGAGGAGGGTACCGGCAACTATGTAGTAATGGAACATGTGCACTGTCACCTCTTCCACAAGGCCCGACCTCTTGTCAGAGGCCATAACATCTATTTTCAAAGGCCGTAAGCCAACACTCCCATAGGGAGACAGTAGTCAATGAGAAGAAGCACTGCATTTGATCCTTATAGGTAAATTGTATTTGTATTGTCATCTTACCAAAGATTACCGATATATTAATATTGACAACCATCATTTCCAGCTCATCTTAGTTAAAGATAAAATAGGCCTAATAATATACTTTTTTCACCTTTCCTATTTGAAGATGGGCCTCTGAAATGTAGGCCTTTTTTACCATTCTTAAAGTGTATTAGGGTATTTCATCGCTTGTATTTCATCAGGGAAAAATTGAACAATCATATTCCTTGACCCATATTTTTCTTCGTGCATGCATAGGCCAGCCTACTTACCTCACAAAGTCTTTGTCACCCTTCTCGCGCCATGCGTTTGTACTTTCCCCTCCAGGAGCAGCGGTTCTGCACGCTCTGCCGACTGTCCAATCAGAAACTGGTAGCATCACGTTGCTATGTCTCCATACCCGGCTCTTTCTCATGACAGGTGAGGTTGCATAATTTCCCTAGCAAAATACAGGTGATCAGGTATATGTAGACCATTTCAGTTTTCAATAATACAATTGATAAACGTATTTCTTTTCTGGTTTATGAAGTTGACTTCTTGACAGACATGACATCTTTACTTTTCATCGTTCTTTTGACCCTTTGGATACGTTTGTGTATGTGTGTGTTGTGTGCTTGTTTCAAAATGCACAAATGCACTGACAGATAGCGATACAGTCAAGCATTTTTATCAAACTTTTGAAATATTTATTTTATCTTGAATAACTAAATTGGCCTTGAATAACACATTTTGACCGGTTTCCTAACGAGGCACAGCACCTCACACACTGTAGCTGCAACAGCTGGAGAGAGACCACGCCTTTCTAAAATAGTCTTCCAATCAGATTATCTCATTACTGTTGCCACTCATTTTACAGCCATTCCCCACCCAGAAAGGATCTTGGTAAATTAGCATGTGGCCAATGATGTTAAGTATGCAAATATTTGACGTTATCCTATGCACTTGCATTGTTCTTGCGATATTATCTGTGGACACCGGTTGTTGTCTCATTTCCAACAGCGATAAACAGAGTAGCTACTGAAGTTGTGACAACTTCACTAGCACTAACAGTGACATATCAGCAAGCAATACTATTGTCTAGATTTTGATTTCATGTGCAAAATGACATTTGAGGAACTAAGTGGGGATTATTCTGCAGAAAGGTAAACTACTTTAAAACGCTGTTGTCAATGCCAGTGCAATTTGCAAATTACTCTCTTTACACTTTAACTTGGCAAGCAATGCATGCATTAACATTTCAAAAATAATGCTGAAAACTTCAGTGTATTTTTTTTCAGATATTTAACTTCTGTAACGTTATCTAAGTAATTTGACTTGGTTAGTTAACTAGCTAGGTAGCTTGGCTTGGTTGAAGTATTTGCAGTATTCGAATATGTAACGCCAGCTTTTCTGTTGAGCTCACGAGACGCGTTCCGGCCAGCCAATCTGCAGTTAGCCTAACACTGTAACGCCGGTGTCAGGTAATTTTAGGGAAACACTTTTGACCTGAATTTAAAACTTCAGTGTAACGTTAATTGACTATCTTTGTACTCATCATACAATAGGAGTTTTGTCAATTATGGAGTGACATGCACCGAAAAACAAACGCGATTTCAGAGTTTGAACTTGCAAATCAGTCAGTTGGACTCGCAGCTAGGTCAAGGTACAGAACTACCTACGCTAGCTAGCTAGCTAGCTAACGTTAATCCTAGTAAGTACACGATAGCCAGCTCCTGCGCTTGGCAGTAACGTTGGTCTGCCAGGTCAGATAGACTAGCCCTGGCATACCCTCCTTTTCAATAATTTGAGCATTGCCCATGCATATGTGAAAGTTGATGTGAGTTTGATGTTAGTTTTAATAATACACTATTTTCTCTGTTTTAGGATGGATACAGTGGCAAAAGCATTGGAAGAGGTTCTCTCATTGGCATTACCCCAAGGATGCATAACAGTAGGGGTCTATGAAGCAGCAAAATCATTGAATGTGTAAGTAGGCTACACTTTAAAACCAATGAAAGGTCAAAGTTCCAATGATGTAGTTTTTGTCTATGCATGCTTATTTAGAATGTCTGCATTTCATGTTCTGTTACTGTGTTACTAACCACATATCTGTTACTTTCATCATTAGAGATCCAGATAATGTGGTTCTGTGCATCCTGGCAACAGATGACGAGGATGTAAAGGACGTGGCCCTTCAGATCCACTTCACCCTGATCCAGGCATTCTGCTGTGAGAATGACATCAGCATCCTGCGAGTTAACAACACTAGGCGTCTGGCAGAGATCCTCGGCGGAGGGACACAGGGGGGAGAGCCCATGGATCTGCACTGTGTCCTGGTCACTGTAAGTATCTATTTCCACTTTATTCACCTCATATTCACTCAAAAATGATAACTTTCAAACACGAACGGGTGCTAAAAATGGCTCAAAAGTTATTTTCTTTTACTGGTGCACATGAGACACTCTCTCTGGACATGCCAGAACATTCCAACACCCACTAATTACTCACTCCTTGTGTCCTGTAACCGAACAACTCAGTCTTGCCACTAATGACTTCTGTGGAATTTTCATTGAGGGAAATAACTTGAATTGCTCATCGTCTTGAAACTCCCAGGTGTCTATCTATTTTATTGCAGGCCATAAAATCAGGCATTAGGATACTTAAGCAACTATTGACTCTCTCTTTTTCTCTTGTCTTTGCAGAGCCCACACTCCTCCTCCTGGAAAGACCCAGCCCTGAGCAAAGTGAACCGCTTCTGCAGGGAGAGCCGGTGCATGGACCAGTGGGTACCCATCATTAACCTCCCTGAGCGATGAAGGGTCCCCCCAACAGCAGGACCTGCGAAGGACTCTCTCTGTACGGGAGTAGAGTGATCCCTGATGGACACACTACCCTGGGAAAATT
This sequence comes from Salvelinus alpinus, assembly GCF_045679555.1. NCBI lineage: Eukaryota > Metazoa > Chordata > Actinopteri > Salmoniformes > Salmonidae > Salvelinus > Salvelinus alpinus. The sequence goes on from NC_092108.1 coordinate 35,203,115, forward strand.
CCTGATGGAGGAAAAAGAAGACAAACAACCACCAAATAAAGCATTTTGAGAAGAAAAAAAGAAGATCAGATCCAGCCATCTAGATGGGATACAAAAGGGGGTGGATTTCCACTGGGACTGGTGGAGTTGAACTCTCAGCTATGGCAGTCAGGGCGAGATGACGAGGCACTTTTTATGTTCAGCCACGAGACCGAAACCGACGTCTGTGCTTTTTAACGGAAGATGGACACACTATACAGAAGGATAAAATCATGTATGGCAGAGCACTTCATCTTGTGGGGACTTAAAAGATTGAGAGAAACAAAAAGATGAGCTCTTTTGTAGGCACCTTTGTTAAGACAACCAAGGCCTCTCTCTTTGCAGAAACAGAGCACTTGTAGAAACACTGGACTTGTTGTATTTTTTTATTCACAATGTTGATGTTGTCTTTACTATTGTTGTTATATAATTATTTAAAAAGGGAAGGGCTAAATATCTAATGAACAGTGAATATACTATGCATTCAGTCAGTGTTTCCATTGCCAACAGTTTTTTACACAAGTGAATAGTTCTTTTTTTACAGTTAAGTTATTTCTTATGATATTTAAATGTATTTATGTTTACAATTTTTTTATCATTATCTCTGCAATTGTCTGTAAAGACACAGGTGTATTATTGTCGTCAATAAAAACTATTTTTGGAGCCAGAACTTGATGGTCCTCATTCATTTTCTTTCTTCATTTCTGGAAATGTAACAAAGCTAGTTGAGCTTTGACCCCTCTGACAGTTGTATAGGGAATCACATGTGGATCATGGAGGTCACACTGGCCTCTATGGACTCAGTGACATCTTCATCCCTGGGTGACAATAGCCCCCCTCCACTCCACGCTTTGTTCTGCTTGGGTCAGCAAGGCCGTGCTCATTCATCCGAACGGTTTTCACCCGTCCTGAGTTCAGCCCATGATTGAGCTGAGTGCCCTTTCTGCATACCTCTTTGAATGCATTACGTCTGCCTGCCGCCTCATTTGGAAATGTACTGCATGCACATTTGCAGCACATTTAACAATCCGGGTTTCTGCTCGGTACACATGCTTTGATTTTTCACTTGCATGCAAACTAGCTATTGAACTAGACAATAGTGAGTGCTCAGGTGAATAAAGGTAGAATGGAAAAAGGAACAAAGTTCACGGCTTCAACTAATAGTGTATGGCCAGTTGTGACATATTACATAAAATGCAACATATTACAAAACCTCTGCTGGGGTAGGTAATAGTGTAAACTCATGCAAAAGTAAGGCTTTTTGAGCCGGTTAGTCTTTCACAGGGAAGGTGTGTTAGAGAACACATGACTGGAAGTCTTTGTAAAGCTTTGTAAGGGAGAATGCAGTGGGTGCAGATTGTGTAAACCACCCACTCCTTCCTCCACTTGCTATTGAGTGACATGCTCACATGTGACGCTGGCGTCGAGTGTGGATGATGTCAGAGCTCATGTAAGGCAGGCTTACTCCCGTTTCATTATGATCACGAGAAGAGCTTGTCACCTTTGCAAAACAAAACCCAGTTTCTTCCCACATGAGGAGAAGGATATTTTGCTGTTGTGTGTTCATTGTAAATTGCTTTAAGAACCTTTTGGAATACTGTTATTTACTTTTTTTAAACTCTAGATATTTCCATAGCTCAATGATTTTGTATTTTTTTTTATATAGTTATATTTTTGTAGCACAAAATAAAAAGAAGTTGTTTTAAGTGGATTCTATTATATTTTATATTATATAATAATAACACTGGATTGGGTAGACCTTCCCACGTATCGTGTTGGTGTAGGGGGAAAGGTTATTTTTTATTATATATAATTAGGGTAGGGTTGATGTAAGTGTTATGTTGGTACTGGAGGTGTTCAAGCAAGGGATTTGACAATCCCCAGGCTTTAGTATCTACCCAACCTGCTCCTTGGGTACCCTTGTGCATTCAGGTCATCACAATCAACACACATTGTAGAAGGTTGTATAAGACAATAAAGACTCAGGTGATGACAGATTTCATAATAATCAGACTCATATTTTTCACTCAATGTATCTGGGGGGAAGGGGGAGGAATCTTGAGACAATGTTTTACATCTACAGGACACTCAACGTGTTACACGTACTCAACAGAGAACACTACGAATACAATAATAACAGTGTAGACCTCTATAGGAAAATAACAAACCAAACACAAAAGTTGAATAACTTGTGTAACAACAGTGTTATAATACCATGAGGGTGCACTGGTTGGTAGTAGCCAGTAGATTAGATGCCATGGTTGGCACGGTCCACTGCACTGCTGAATAGGTGAGTGAGTGGCTCGGTCTAACCGAGGTGGCTGTGCGGGGGGGGACTGCCAACAGTGCAGAGATTGGATCGACACTGCCCCGCCCCGCCCCTCCCCTCATCCCCCACATCAGCACATTCCAACACACTGACACTGTAACTGCCAAGCTTTCACAGCGGGAGGCCCACGGTCAGTCGGCCTGCCAGGCCTTAGCAATGTGCACACCAGGGTCGCCCTGTAACACAATGATATTGTGCTCACCAGGATTACACTGTGTGCTTCATGGCTGATACGTCTGCTTAGAGCTGATATCAATACACTGCTACTGTGCAGCCAGGCTTGTGCAGGACACTGTGCCATAAGGCTTCCACTGTGAGATGGTAAAACTGTGCCTAGCTTTCCCAGCTGCAAGAGGGAACATTAGCTAAGATGTCTCTTTCGGTTATGATCCACCATTGTCCTCATAGTGAAAAAAAACATGTTTACCCACCAGCTGCCCAAAGATAAGGACATAAAATCAAGGGCAACAAGCTTCAGGCTATGCTGACAAATCCCCAAAATAGCTCCTCCTCTCTCGGAGAGCGGAAACAAGGGTTTCGTTACCTTCTATGTTTAGCTCTCTCCTGTTCACTGGGCCCAGACGGCCATAGGCCAAGGCCTATTCTATTCTCTCCATGGTGAGGTATAAATACACGTCCACTAGAACCCACGTAATGAGAGGAAGCAAGGCTAGACCATAGATAACGTGCAGTAGCTCTCTTTAGGCCACATGGCTGGAGCTGAACCAAACTGCTGAGTGGGTGGGAGTCCTATGGACGAGCTTGGTCTGCATCCCCTTTGAATTTGTTCGTTATTCCCTTCTGATCCGAGTGACATTGGATGCTACATTTTAATATCATGCTTTCTGAGATTCATTGTTAGATTATCTTCACGTGATGGGCACAATGTACTCTTGCACATGAGGTAGTACACATCATCAGACTAACAAAAATACTTCCGTGAGGGAAGCTAGCATGTTACGCGAGAAAGTAACAAAGAGGACGACTTAAAAGAAGCAGAGCAGACAAAACAAGGTGCAATAATAAAACCATGTTTAATAACAGTAGGAACGACTGTACTACGGCAGAGAGAGAACAAAGCCACATACAGATGTCTTTAATCCACCAGATTCACAAGGGTCACATAAGAGTCTCCCAAAGGTACATTAAGGCCATTTCTGGGATGCTGGTTGAATCAGAATTATCTGGTGATGGCACACAAATTAACGGTAGCGTACTAAGTTTATGGCAATAAAACCCATTGTTAGAGAGAAACTTAGTCGAGATACACTTGTCATCGCTGAAGAATTCTTAATGGATTGCTGGGTTTCCTTGTCTCTGATTTCAAGACCTTTATGTCTAATGAAGTACCTTTTAGAGGAGGGAGGCTAACACCAAAAATACAAACAGTAGCACCAAGTAAGTACAATCAGACATGTTTTCGTTTCCCTTTTACTAGTAACAAGGTGTAGACATAACGATGGCACGATTCAGTTAGAAATGACTGCAATTCAGCACAGAAAGATTCATCGTTCCCAAAAATAATTGCACTTTCCAGCCCATAGGTGCTAACCACAGATACAGCTGGTTCGTTTCATCTAGATTTGTCACGGGGGACATGTTCCCAACAGCTGAACGACAGGACATACAGCACATTCTATTCTTTACTGTTCAACAGGACACTTATCTCTGGACTTCGGGGTCAGCCTTGAATACATGATATAGTGCACGTGGTTGGAGTGAAAATCATTTGTTACATTATTAATTACAACCCACATGCCCAGCTGATGCATCTTCTATGGTCTCTCCCAACGGAATACTTGTACCTGAAACTCCTCTTTAAAATACCAAACTATACATTAATTATATGATCTCTATCATAAATAATACGTAAGGCGACTTGGCTCACAGTGTTAGGTTATGTAACACCTGGTTTAAATGGCTGGGAGGAGTGCTGTATACTAAGGTTGTCTAGGTGAATGACCTGCCTCAGCATTACATTGCAGTTTCCTATCCGACAATTGGCATTGAGTTGACATATGCTCTGCACTAACCAAACACTTCTGCTCTTTACATTAATAGAAGGCTCTGATGATGTCTACTTCCTCCATTGGTCACTGACAACCCAGGTGACTCCCTGCTAAACCAGGAAGTTATTAATAAACAGCATGAGTCAATGGGGAGAAGATAATAAAGTCAAATGTCCCAACCATGACTACAAAGCCTGAAATACATTATATACGGTCATTGTAACACACATGACAGCAGATACGATTGAAGACAAATTACAGACTTGTTAAAGGGATGGATGGAAACCACGGCTAAATCCACTGAGCTAAATCAGACAGACACTAACAGTCAATGTCCCAACGTACACTACCATTCAAAAGTTTGGGGTCACTTAGAAATTGCCTCGTTTTAGAAGAAAAAGCAATTATTTTGTCCATTACAATAACATCAAATTGATCAGAAATACAGTGTAGACATTGTTAATGTTATAAATGACTATTGTGGCTGGAAAAGGCTGATTTTTAATGGAATATCTACAGTTGAAGTCGTAAGTTTACATACACTTAGGTTGGAGTCATTAAAACTCGTTTTTCAACCACTCCACAAATTTCTTGTTAACAAACTATAGTTTTGGCAAGTCGGTTAGGACATCTACTTTGTGCATGACACAAGACATTTTTTCCAACAATTGTTTACAAACAGATTATTTCACTTATAATTCACTGTATCACAATTCCAGTGGGTCAGAAGTTTACATACACTAAGTTGACTGTGCCTTTAAACAGCTTGGGAAATTCCATAAAATGATGTCATGGCTTTAGAAGCTTCTGACAGGCTAATTGACATCATTTGAGTCAATTGGAGGTGTACCTATGGATGTATTTCAAGGCCTACCTTCAAAGTCAGTGCCTCTTTGCTTGACATCATGGGAAAATTTTAAGAAATCAGCCAAGACCTCAGAAAAAAAATTGTAGACCTCCACAAGTCAGGTTCATCCTTGGGAGCAATTTCCAAATCGCCTGAAGGTACCACGTTCATCTGTACAAACAATAGTACGCAAGTATAAACACCATGCTGTGCACCGGGGCCTCCCACTCCTCTTTCTATTCTGGTTAGAGCCAGTTTGCTCTGTTCTGTGAAGGGAGTAGTACACAGCGTTGTACAAGATCTTCAGTTTCTTGGCAATTTCTCACATGGAATAGCCTTCATTTCTCAGAACAAGAATAGACTGACGAGTTTCAGATGAACGTTCTTTGTTTCTGGCCATTTTGAGCCTATAATCAAACCCACAAATGCTGATGCTCCAGATACTCAACTAGTCTAAGGCCAGTATTATTGCTTCTTTAATCAAAACAAGAGTTTTCAGCTGTGCTAACATAATTGCAAAAGGGTTTTCTAATGATCAATTAGCCTTTTAAAATGATACACTTGGATTAGCTAACACAACGTGCCATTGGAACACAGGACTGATGGTTGCTGATAATGGGCCTCTGTACGCCTATGTAGATATTCCATAAAAAATCTGCCGTTTCCAGCTACAATGGTCATTTACAACATTAACAATGTCTCCACTGTATTTCAGATCAATTTGATGTTATTTTAATGGACCATTTCTAAGTGACCCCAAACTTTTGAATGGTAGTGTATATTCTAACCGTTTACTGTATGTTATGTATGTAACTATGGCAAGTTCAAATTGAGTGATAAAATACAGCATTTTCATTAAAGGGTAACGTTACAGGCTTTAAGGCAAGGTTGATGGATGAGTAGTGGTTTTAGATCACAATTCTCCCCGGATAATAAAATACAGGCAACATTAAGAAGCAAACAGATAAATAAAAAGGCCTTCACTACAATATAGCGCAGGGCTTTTTGTCCTTGAAGGGGTTCTCTGAGGCAGGGATGCCCATGAGCAGAGGGTCGTACTTGGCGTGTTCGCCACAGTAGTGCATGAGGTCCGCCGAGGCCTTGGATACCTACAGGACAGAGAGACATGAGAGTGTGAATGGGAGGGTTTCTGCTGACACAGGAGTCTCACTCATACACACATGCACACCCATCCCACAAGCACGCGCAGACACTCACTGACAACAGATCATCCTTAGCTGCAAGTTGGTGTCCATTTAGGGAGACATTTAGGTAAGGACCAGAAAACGTACTTAATTGTTACTCAACACTGCTTTCTACTCAGTCTAACTTTCAGCATACCATACCTTTATCCTCTCAATACTGGCCTCTATCATCAGCTGTTGTACTGTCCTCCTGGCTTGGGCTATGTTGTTAGAGCTTGGCATCGTCGATGACATCTTGGCCTCCACACCACTATATGCATTAAGTATAACAAAAGTGCCTCATGGATTGTTTAATGAAAGAACACAAATATGGCAAAAGTACAGCAAATATATAGACAAATTGGACGACACTTACCTAGTCAAAGACTTGAAATCGAACCTTATTGAATCTTGGGGGAAAAACCTGCAAAAAAACCAAACAAACAGATTAAGGGCTCTTTTCAATCTGTATGGCTGAAGCATGACAGATTGCGCGATAGGAATGTAAAGGTAATTTCTGCTTGAATCGACGTATGCAGCGTTTACCCTGAACGCGGGAACATTGCCTTTAAATTTCAATTGGGCTTTAGTGCTGGACCTCTGCTATATGGATTGAATAGGGCCCTAAATCAACCTGCAATCATTTCATTAAAAGCATGACCACTCTCTTTAAAGCAAGCATTGGGACAGAACATTTCCCCCCTCCATCTTGCCCCAGACATGCATCCTACTATCTGACGGTAAAGACCCAACACATCTTTGACACATGAGAAGCAGTTATGACACTTTGCCAGCCGCTTGAAAAATCACCGTACGGTAGAGCATGTCATAACAAAGCAATCATATGTCAGAGAAGGGACCATAACAGTAAACAAATAATAGAACGAAAGAGCACAGTGAGATGGTGGGTTTTGCGGAGGAGGGTTACTGTTGTGTCAACAAAGCGTGATGTCAATCAGTTCTCCATTATGTCTTTGCATGATATAACCATGTTTTTAGTGGTAGGAGAGACATTAAAGAGGCACTGCAGCTGTATGCAACAAGGCTAAACATGAGGGTTAATGGCTTCTGCTCACACACTTTCTCTTCTTAGGCTTTTCCCCATAAATAACATCACAAGGGCTTCCTCATTGTGCACAGAGACACACGACGCCAGAGTCGGTAGTACAAACAGTTAAGACAAACATACACGCACACATCCGAGCCTAGAGCAGCTGCCCCAAAGTAAGGTGGTGGAAACTGCCAAACTGAGCAAAAAGATAACCCTTTACATAAGAGAAGGTAGTTTAAGTGCACCAAAGTAGAGCAGCGGGTTTAAAGTAGAGAGTATAGTCCTGAGTGGTCATGAACAGTGGGGTGAAGTTCACAGTTGGTTGGAGGAGACATTCTCTCTGAGCTATAATTCCACTTCCTGATAATCATTTACAGGGACGATGGGAACATGCCTGGGCACATCCTCTACTCGGTTTCCTGGGATCTCTGGTTTCGGTGTCTTTTTCACTCCCTCTCCCTCCCTCCCTCCCTCCCACACACACACACACCACACTTTATCTTTTACTGCCAGAGACAGGAAACCTTTCGTCAGAATATATTGTGTAATAAACCGAAGCATCACGTGCAATAAAGAAGCCCGCATAAATGGACCGCTACTTCCATTAAAAAAAAGGTCTGCCTCATTCCAAATGCCCTATAAGCTGAGACCATTGGTGTTACTCAAATCCTCAACCAAGCCAATCCGCATCCAATGTTAACAGTCCTACAGTATGTTCATATTCCAAACACACAGTCGAGGAATTACTGCAGACTGAAATGTAAGACCTAATGTCTGCAATCAGTGGAGTCTTCAGAATGTCATAGGAGAGCTTGTAAAGAAGTGCTTAGAATAAGTAAAGGATTTGAATGCAAATACACACAACTTAACAATCAAAATACAAAAGTGTGCACAGGGCCAGAGCTGGGAGTCAAGCTCTCCTGTTCCTCCATTGGTTAGAGTGATTGGGTAGTTCTGTTTGACCCCTGTGCCCAACAGGATGTGGTCCCTTCTGACGGCTTTGATGCTACAACAGGAGTCCACTGTATCTCTCTTAGTGTCCAGGAAGGAGGGAGGTCTCTTGTTTCCTGGCCTGACTGATTAAAGCATGACGCTCCAGAGCAAAAATAGCTCATTGGAAAAAGTGGGAGACAATAATGATAGAGCTTCAAAGCTTTGTTGCTGCAATCAATATGTCAGATACTTTCAATTACTTTCTTGATTTAGCTTTCCGTGTACAATACAACTAATGTAAAAGTCAGTGCCACAAGTTCAATCTCTGCCAACCCTGCATGCCAGTGAAGCTAAATCAATCTCAAACAACAAAAAAACAATGCCGTTTTGTTTCTTATTAACTCTTCCGGAGACTCTTCTGGCCGAAAGTTCTGAAGGGTAAAAACTCCCTTTTCCCACCTAATGTTTTTGGTGGGTCATTTCCTGGTGTTTAACTGACATAATGACACAAGCTAACAGAGCTGAACACTCAATGACCTGAGGAAAAAAGTATGTTACATCCTCCTCGGACAAAAGTGTGATAACATATTTTTACATATTCTGGTAATAAATGACTAGCTCTTCCTTGTAAAAATCAATTACTCCAGCATCCTTGGTCCCCTTAGAAACCATGATGAGAGATTCATTGTGTAATATTCAGAGCAGGGCAAATACTGCCACAATGAAAAGAGCAACCTGTTCACAGTCAACAAGTTAAAGAACACCGTTAGGGTATCACTGGCGAAAGTAAAGACCCCTCCTGGAAGCAGTAAACAGCGACCAGATATTTATTTCCTGTTCTTTGAAAGAAGGAAATGTAGGCCAGAGCAGTTTAGCTAATTGTGTTCTGCTGTTCCTAAAGGAAGACAGTGCTTGCATTACCTAGGTCGAACAGGGTTCTGCTGATTCTGATAGAGCTGCAGTCAGTTGATGTTGGCTGTCACTTGGCAATATTTAAATTCAACCTGAAACTCGTAGAAGTTCACAGTGCATGCTTACAAAGAACATAATATGGTATACAGGACCAGCTTACCAAATGACTGTGTGTAGCAGAGGTAAGCTGGTCTTGGATACTGTGATGGTACCTGAATTAACTGTCGCCCCCGAACCATAGAAACTCTTCTGTGGCTTCGAAAGACCAGTTCAACCAGCCTGTAGTGAAAGGGACTTTTCAGACCTGCCCAAGTGAGTCAGGTTGGCAAGCCTCTAATCTGACGCCAACCAACACCACCACCATCCTAATTGACTTTGGGAGGGCACCCCCATCCCCCTGCAGTAACTCCAAGGCATGGGGCCACACAGGCTTCATCATACAGTAGTTCTACCACCTAGGATCAGAGAGAGGACCACCCCATAACATAGCCCACCCCATCGTCCCCTCAACACCATCCTCCAGCCCTCATATGTAAACCTCAACAGGACCACCAACAGCACGGAATAGAGCAGGCCCACTACTCTACTGTACCTTACACATACTCACCCACACACATGCTATTAATTAACATTACATTCCAAGCACAATGCTTGGGAGTCCTTGTGAGTCACTAGAAAGAATAGAGTTTGCTCTGAATAGGATCTGTAGCTCAGTTGATAGAGCATGGCGCTTGCAACCCCACAATAGTGGGTTTGATTCCCGGGAACACCCATATGTAGCATGCATGACTAAGTCACTTTGGATAAAAGCATCTGCTAAATTACTTATATTATATTCAGTATATTACTTGACACCTCTGACAATATGTGTGCAGCTGTACAGCTTTGCCTGAAGCCAGGACTTATAAACAAACATTTTTGCAGGAGTTTTTTTAATCATTTAACGTCATCATGATTATATCTATAGAAGGCTATGGCTTATTGAAATGTGTTAATTTAAGTTGTCTATAGACATCGTGTGAGGCTATGGGCGTCTGCCAAAAAAGTGGTGACGCCAAAGTTTCCTCTTTTGCATGGAAACAGTGTAAAGGCGCGATATTTGGAGTCTAGACAGAAGTCTGTCTCTTTGAACTTTTGTGAGTTCAAAGCCCTGGGCTGCGAGCCAAAATCGGTCTCTCCCTCACACACACAGGGAGTTTTTCAATATGCATATTACCGTGCTCCGAACACGCACATTGGAGCACAGGAGGGTCGGAGTATGAGTCCAAATCAAACTATGCGAAACGGAGCACCTAACCTGCTGCATAAATTCTCGCACAGCATCCAGCCTAGCTGATGCGATGCTGTGCAATTTTTTCTTATTTTTTACCACTTTTTATCTCTGGCCTCCATTGATTTAGTCACACAAATGTTGGCCATCATACAAGGGTAAAACTCCAATAACTTTTGAACAGATTATGATAGAGACATGAGGTATGGACCATTCATTTTCTTAGAGGACTATCTACACATGGCAAAAGTATGTGGACACCCCTTCAAATTAGTGGATTCGGCTATTTCAGCCACACTCGTTGCTGACAGGTGTATAAACATCGAGCACACAGCCATGCAATCGACATAGACAAACATTGGCAGTAGATAGGGCTGTGGCGGTCATGAAATGTTGTCGGCCTGTGATTGTCAAGCAAATAACTGTTAATTGACGGTAATTGACCATTAATTAACATAAACACATTTAGCATCTCCACGCATAGCCTACAGGCCAGTGATGCAAACCTGGAATAACTGCATTTTAAAAAGTCCATGTAATATAGCCTACACCATCACAATACATCCATTATTTATTTTAGACAGGTCTAAAGGTACATGATATGGAGAAAATGTTGTCTATTTCAGAAGAACAGAATAGCATACTCTGAGTTGTCCTTATGTTAGGCCCTGATCAGGCTATGCCATATGGCTATGGGCTACACTAGTTCATTTAGCAGACAAGATTTGGCATTATTTCATATTATTTTATAGTATGCAGAATACAATTGAACATAGCTGAGTAAAATGAACATAGATGAGTAAAATATAAATTATATTTTCTCCAAATTATTTGAGGGAGTGCTGCGTGCGGCTACTCTGTGTTGAGGGGTTAACAAAGAAATAGGTCCTCCTATATGCTGAATTTAGAGATATTTATGTAACTTTGGTTGTGATACAAACATTGGGCTATATGTTTATATGTGTAATACATTCTAAGGCTGCATGATGCGACTCTAATGATGATTTGAAAAAAGTTGCATGAACGGCATGATCTCTGCTTTGTTTTCTTTTGCACAGGCTGTACACAATTCATCAGTCTCTCATTCACAATTTGACAAGCACTTGATAATGCATCGAATTTCCCAGCAGCATCCCCTTTGTGTGGCCGTAACGCCCCCTAAATAAATTCATGCCTTTTGCGGCCAGCGGCCGTTGTGCCCTTGGGCTGAATATAATAATTAGAATTCCCTTCTCAAGCTGCGTGCTACGAAGCACCTCTCACTCACATGACTATCCATCATGTGATCGGGTCTTTCTCACAGGCTGCAAGTGAAGACAGACACATCGAGGATGCAAATGCAAGCTTCCTTATCCAATTCCAAGGCGCATGAAGATATTGGAAGAACTGTCCACATTTACTTTTCGTCAGCCAACAAGATGAGTGGGCCTAACAAACAGCAAAAGCACTAGCCTATGTCAATCTACTATCCCCCATTGTACAAAAGTTGACCTACTCTATTCTGTGCAAGAAATAAATATTCCAAGCATAGTCTGGGACAGTTGTGGGTATAAGCGCAAATGTTCCATTAGCAGGAAAACACCATTCTCAAAAGTGACCTCAAATGCGATTATGCATGTAATGCTTTTATTATAAAGGTGCATTTTAATGTTTATTTTTATGAAAATTATCTTCCCCAAACTTGAAACTCACTCGGTGCGGATTAATGTGCTTAATTTTGCGAAGTTATTTGGCCACTTTAGTTGTAATACAAACCTATGGGCTAGGCTACATGAGGTGTGCGACTATGATTTATTTTTGTATCGCAGAAAAAAGGCATGTACTCTTTCTTGCCTTAAACTGGGCATCATTCACAAGTGATAATATATCATTCACAAGTGATAAGCTAATATTGTCACCCATCAGACTATTCTTGATTTAATCGTCTTTGCATATAAGAAATTATATACAGTACCAGTCAAAGTTTGGACACACAAATTCAAGGGTTTTTCTTTATTTTTTTACTATTTCCTACACTGTAGAATAATAGTGAAGACATCAAAACTATGAAATATCACGTATGGAATCATGTAGTAACCAAAAAAGTGTTTTTAGATTCTTCGAAGTAGCAACCATTTGCCTTGATGACAGCTTTGCACACTCTTGGCATTCTCTCAACCAGCTTCATGAGGAATGCTGTCTTGAAAGAGTTCCCACATATGCTGAGCACTTGCTGGCTGCTTTTCCTTCACTCTTTGGTCCAACTCATCCCAAACCATGTCAATTGGGTTGAGGTCAGGTGATTGTGGAGGCCAGGTCATCTGATGCAGCACTCCATCACTCTCCTTCTTGGTCAAATAGCCCTTACACAGCCTGGAGGTGTGTTTTGGGTCATTGTCCTCTTGAAAAACAAACAATAGACCCACTAAGCGTAAACCAGATGGGATGGCTAATCGCTGCAGAATGCTGTGGTAGCCATGTTGGTTAAGTGTGCCTTGAATTCTAAATAAATCACAGACAGTGTCACCAGCAAAGCACCCCCACACCATCACACCACCTCCTCCAAGCTTCATGGTGGGAACCACACATGCAGAGATAATCCGTTCACCTACTCTGCGTCTCACAAAGACAAAAGAACCAAAAATCTCAAATTTGGACTCATCAGACTTAAGGACAGATTTCCACCGGTCTAATGTCCATTGATCGTGTTTCTTGGCCCAAGCAAGTTTCCTCTTCTTATTGGTGTCCATTAGTAGTGTTTTCTTTCCAGCAATTCAACCATGAAGGCCTGATTCACACAGTCTCTTCTGAACAGTTGATGTTGAGATGTCTGTTACTTGAACTCTGCGAGGAGCAATCTGAGGTGCAGTTAATTACTGATTTCTGAGGCTGGTAACTCTAATGAACTTATCCTCTACAGTAGAGGTAACTCTGGGTCTTCCTTTCCTGTGGCGGTCCTCATGAGAGCAAGTTTCATCATAGCTCTTGATGGTTTTTGCGATAGCACTTTCAAAGTTCTTGACATTGTCCGTATTGACTGACCATCATGTCTTAAAGTAATAATGGACTGTTGTTTCTCTTTGCTTATTTGAGCTGTTCTTGCCATAATATGGACTTGGTCTTTTACCAAATAGGACTATCTTCTGTATACCACCCCTACCTTGTCACAACACAAATGATTGGCTCAAACGCATTAAGAAGAAAAAAATCAAAAAATGTACTTTTAACAAAGCACACTTGAGAGAATGCCAAGAGTGTGCAAAGCTGTCATCAAGGAAAAGGGTGAGAAACACCTTCAGTTTCACTCTACAGATGTAAGATCTGAATTTGATCCCCCCTGTTGCAGGAGAACTTTCCTGCAATGCAGGACATTTAAAACAGGTACTGTACTTGAGATTTAAAAAGGCTTCTGAAGTTTATAATTTCCTATTTGAAGTTTCAAACTTGATTTTCCCTTACTAAAAATGTATCAACCCCCACAAAATTTTTCATTAATGCTAATCCACATAATAATTCACATTTCCTGTTGCTGCAGTATTTTTTTCCTGCTGTAGCAAGTTTGTCTCAAATTAAGATCCTACAGCTGTATGTTTGCTGCAGGAGTTCCCTTGTCTGCAGGCAAAAAGCTAAAAGTAGCTGTTCACACCATTCGAGCCGTGCTCTTTTGCCAGTATGAGCATTTTCCAGCTGAGTCTGTGAATAAAATAAAATCGTTTTCTCCTACAACACCATCATTGTGGCTAATAGAAGATCAGCCACGCTGGCAATCACTCGTTTACAGTAAACACTTTGTTGTGTTCACTTCGTTACCCAGTTTATCGAACGCCATAAAAGACCATTGGTTTTGCTGAGTAAAGTAGGATAGTTTGACGAGTCGATGAGAGAGAAACAGAAAAGCTGCTGATGGTAGGGGCTTGTGTTTGTTGAAGTGTGAGAAACATTGAGGCACTGAGGAGCTAGAGAGGATGACATCATTCCATTCCCACCAGAAAAACTGCTCAGAGTTGTTCGGCCTTTAGCTTGCCAAGCAACTGTTGTCATGCACACTGGTTGGGACTGCACTGGTCCAGTCTTTCTGTTGGATACCTTTTGTAACCTAGGCCAATCGAATAGCTTGGAAAACTCGAACAGTAGCCTGTGGATGTTAAAAATAGAAAGTTTAGATCATGCAGACAACTCACAAGGTTTCAGTGTTTGGAAGAATGTAGTGCAGTGAGAGTTCAGTCACTTTATAAACCTAGTGGTTATTTGAGCTGTACCATTAGTAGGTTCACAGAAAAAAAAGCTGCAGGGGTGAGACATAGGGGACGTCAGTTCTGGGGTAAAAGATGAGGAAAAAGTGCACCACCCAAAGAAGAGGGCATGGTTCCAGAGATAACTTAGCTTGGGTGACCCCACCCAGTCTGGTATTAGCATTGGTGGCAAATGAGAGTCGAAAGTAATCATTAAGTAAGGGGCCTGTGTTATTGGCCTAACCACCCCAAGACCGTGTTAGCCTACTGACCTTAAGTCTTGATATTATCTCTGGAAGCTACAGTAACACCACAAGTATTCAGGTCTCAGACCAGGTTGCTCGTCATGCATAGCTAATGCCAGTGAACTACCTCCACCGACTATGGAAGATAACTTGATATATTTCTGTTTCACACACAAAGGACACTTGTCCAGTACTGTACTCATACAGTCATTTCCTTGTCCACACATACCTCCAGACATACATGCACACAGGCGCTCTTTATTGAAAACGGTCCTGTTGCTTTTAGAGGTTTCACCCAATGCTCAGTAAGCTCTGGTCCAGCAGCACAACACAGCTCTGTCTAGACAGCTGCCTCTAGACTGAACTCATTTCAGAAGAATCCACAAATCCCAAATTCCCATGTAATTACTTTAGGCTCATTTCTGCCCCATGCACTCTTCAACCCATGTTGAGTCTTTACTGACAGAGCAGCCATAAAAGTGTCCTCCAGAGATAGAATGCTCGCCTTTGGGAAGAAATGTTATCCTGTTAGCTGGACTATTTCTGCATTCAACATCATTGTCGTAGAATGTTTGGCATCAAAATGTCTCGTAGGCGAATAAATCAAATCAAATTTTCTTTTTCACATGTGCTGAATACAAAAGGTGTAGTACAAGCAATTTTTCGATCTGTGTTAAAACATATCTATAGCAGGACCGCGATGATCAAATGCTTAAATACATTTACAGAACTTGCATATCTTAGAACAACTTTTGCAAAACTTTAAATACAAATGTCATCAGTGAATACAAAATTCACTGTTAAGTGTTTTGTTCACAGAATTTAATACGTTGTTTCCCTCAGAAGAGAAATGTGTGCAATTGTGTTCACTGTTTCCGGCAATCAGTACTTTTAAGTAACTTTAGGTAACTCATAAGACATCATCCTCGATACTAACCACGTTTTCATCCACAGTTTTATGCCAGTTAAGTCATACCGACCAAAAAATAACAGCTATGACGGAAACAGGAAGCTTCTGTACAATTTTACAAATGCCGACAGATCTTTTGTTTGTTCAACATGATGGGATCTTTTTGCGTCGGTAAAATGTATAACGTGACCTCCCACTGGTGCAGTGGTATAAGGCACTGCATCGCAGTGCTGAGGCGCCACTACAGCCTGGGGTTCGATCTCAGAAAATGATGTCATGGCTTTAGAAGCTTCTGATAGGCTAATTGACATCATGTGAGTCAATTGGAGGTATACCTGTGGATGTATTTCAAGGCCTACCTTCAAACTCAGTGCTTCCTTGCTTGACATCATGGGAAAATCAAAAGAAATCAGCCAAGACCTCAGAAAAAAAATTGTAGACCTCCACAAGTCTGGTTCATCCTTGGGTGCAATTTCCAAACGCCTGAAGGTACCACGTTCGTCTGTACAAACAATAGTACGCAAGTATAAACACCATGGGACCACGCAGCCGTCATCTCGCTCAGGAAGGAGACGTGTTCTGTCTCCTAGAGATGAATGTACTTTGGTGCAAAAAGTGCAAATCAATCCCAGAACAACAGCAAAGGACCTTGTGAAGATGCTGGAGGAAACAGGTACAAAAGTATCTATATCCACAGTAAAACGAGTCCTATATCGACATAACCTGAAAGGCCACTCAGCAAGGAAGAAGACACTACTCCAAAACCGCCAAAAAAGCCAGGCTACGGTTTGCAACTGCACATGGGGACAAAGATCGTACTTTTTGGAGAAATGTCCTCTGGTCTGATGAAACAAAAATAGAACTGTTTGGCCATAATGACCATCGTTATGTTTGGAGGAAAAAGGGGGATGCTTGCAAGCCGAAGAACACCATCCCAACCGTCAAGCACGGGGGTGGCAGCATCATGTTGTGGATGTGCTTTGCTGCAGGAGGGACTGGTGCACTTCACAAAATAGATGGCATCAAGAGGAAGGAAAATTATGTGGATATATTGAAGCAACATCTCAAGACATCAGTCAGGAAGTTAAAGCTTGGTCACAAATGGGTCTTCCAAATGGATAATGACCCCAAGCATACTTCCAAAGTTGTGGCAAAATGGCTTAAGGACAACAAAGTCAAGGTATTGGAGGGGCCATCACAAATTCCTGACCTCAATCCTATAGAATATTTGTGGACAGAACTGAAAAAGCGTGTGCGAGCAAGGAGAACTACAAATCTGACTCAATTACACCAGCTCTGTCAGGAGGAATGGGCCAAAATTCACCCAACTTATTGTGGGAAGCTTGTGGAAGGCTACCCGAAACGTTTGACCCAAGTTAAACAATTTAAAGGCAATGCTACCAAATACTAATTGAGTGTATGTAAACTTCTGACCCACTGGGAATGTGATGAAGGAAATAAAAGCTGAAATAAATAATTCTCTCTACTATTATTCTGACATTTCACATTCTTAAAATAAAGTGGTGATCCTAACTGACCTAAGACAGGGAATTTTTACTAGGGTTAAATGTCAGGAATTGTGAAAAACTGATTTTAAATGTATTTGGCTAAGGTGTATGTAAACTTCCGACTTCAACTGTAGTTCTAAAAGGGGGCTACATTTTCTAATTTCAGCAATTTCAGCATTTTAAATGTCCTTCCACCCAATGAAGTTCCTATGTGAGAATTGCCAGAACAATCTGAGATACCAAAAATATTGGAATCGTGGAATCGCCAACTTATCGTACTTTTATGGCTGTTTAATACCAATACACCGCGAAGCAACTGCTCTCGATGAATCCCATCTTGATCAAGCAATCTTCTGTCTCTTATGTACCGGGCGTAAAAGAAACACAGATGGGCAAGTAACCGCGCAGTGGAACACTATGTAGAACATTAACAAAGCTAAACTATGTAGAACATTGGACTGTTGGAAACTACATCTCCTTACTACATCGCACAGTACGGGCATGATCTGATTTATCTCAGGATAAACTGCAGCGCATGTGCGCATTGAGCTCACAGAAAAAAACGGAACGAAATGGAATTCAATTTGTTGTCTAAAAAACAAAAAAAGAACTGACATACCGGTGAATTGCTCAGCACTACCCACTTGTAAAAAATGTATCCTTGTTCACCCTTTACTTGATGTAGGCCTAAGCATCTTATAAATGCAAACTGTTCCGACCTTTCATCATTCCAGCCAGTGATTTCTTCAAGAAAGGAAGTGCATTGTTTAATATTTTAACAGGGCACTAGAGACCGTACACACAGTGTTGTCATGGTTTTCCACAAGAACTACATTTAATGTGCAGAATCATTTTCCCCCAGAGTGTGGAGAAGTGGTCTTTACGGCCAGTGAATCATTGCACTAGAATTCTGCTTCAGTGTTGGGGGTAAACATAATGGAATTTCCCCATTGAACCATGCACGGAATTGAGTTATAAATAGCTTGTGTCAACTGACAGTTTCTTCTCCATGACCTCAGTGAAGGGGAATGCAGGCACCTGCCCCACATCACAAGACCATAATCACAAGGAAAGGACAGAATGTTTATTATATATCCTGATGCCTATTCACCTTACCCCTATACCTCCATCACTCCAGTATCCCTGCACATTGTAAATATGGTACTGGAACTGACTGACCCTGCATTCGGAAAGTATTCAGACCCTTTCACTTTTCCCATATTTTGTTACATTACAGCCTTATTCTCAAATGTATTTAAAAAATAAATAAATCATCAATCTACACACAATACCACATAATGATGAAGCGAAAACAGGTTGTTAGAAATGTTTGCAAATTAAAAATAAATAAAAACATTATTTACATAAGTATACAGACCCTTGTTTCCATTAATCATCCAAGAGCTGTTTCTACAACTTGATTGGAGTCCACCTGTGGTAAATTCAATTGGTTAGAAATTATTTGAAAAAGCACATACCTATCTATATAAGGTCCCATAGTTGACAGTGCATGTCAGAGCAAAAACCAAGCCATGAGGTCGAAGGAATTGTCCATAGAGCTCCGGGACAGGATTGTGTTGAGGCACAGATCTGGGTAATGGTACCAAAACATTTCTGCAGCATTGAAGGTCCCCAAGAACATAGTGGCCGCCATCATTCTTAAATGGAAGAAGTTTGGAACCACCGAGACTCTTCCTAGAAGTGGCCACCAGACCAAACTGCGCAATCAGGGGAGAAGGGCCTTGGTCAGGGAGGTGATAAAGAACCCGATGGTCACTCTTAAAGAGCTCCAGTGTTCCTCTGTTGAGATGGGAGAACCTTCCAGAAGGACAACCATCTCTGTAGCAATACACCAATAAGGCCTTTATGGTAGAGTGGCCAGATGGAAGCCATTCCTTGGTAAAAGGCACATGACAGCCTGCTTGGAGTTTGCCAAATGGCACCTAAAGGACTCTCAGACCACGAGAAACAAGATAATCTGGTCTGATGAAACCAAGATTGAACTCTTTGGCCTGAATGCCAAACGTCACATCTGGAAGAAACCTGACACCTGGCCAATACCATCCCTACGGTGAAGCATGGTGGTGGTAGCATCATGCTGTGGTGATTTTTTCAGCTGCAGGGACTGGCAGACTAGTCAGGATTGATAAGATGAACGGAGCAAAGTACAGAGAGATTCTTGATGAAAACTGCTCCAGAGTGATCAGGACCTCAGACTGGAGCAAAGGTTCACCTCCAACAGGACAACGACCCTAAGCCCACAGCCAAGACAATGCAGGAGTAGCTTCAGGACAAGTCTCTGAATGTCCTTGAGTGGCCCAGGCAGAGCCCGGACATGAACCTGATCGAACATCTCTGGAGAGACCTGAAAATAGCTGTGCAGCGACGCTCCCCATCCAACCTGACAAAGCTTGAGAGAATCTGCAGAGAACAATGAGAGAAACTCCACAAATACAGGTGTGCCAAGCTTGTAGCGTCATACCCAAGAAGACTCCAGGCTGTAATCGCTGCTAAAGGTGCTTCAACAAAGTACTAAGTAAAGGGTCTGTAAATGTCATATTTCCGTTTGAGTTTTTGCAAACCTTTCTAACAACCTGTTTTTGCTTTGTCATTATGGCGTATTGTGTGTAGATTGATGAGGAATAAAAACAATTTAATACATTTTAGAATAAGGCTGTAACGTAACATTTGGAAAAAGTGAATAATTTTGAATGCACTGCGGTATGCTTAGATACTTTCTTGTGTTCTTCTTATTTCTATTTCTTGTGTGTTTTTGTTCTACCTTATATTATTTTTAATATTATATTGTTATTATTACTGCAGTGTTGGGTTTAGAGCTTGCAAGGAAGGCATTTCACTGTACTTAACTGCAATTGTTGAAAGTAGACTTCTGCAGGTGTATGATTTGGTGTATGATATAGGTGTATGATTTGTTAAACTTTGCATTCAACGGTTTTTGCTTGGCATACATTTTAAAGTGAAAAAGTGAGTCTCCGTGTCACTGGCGGTGTCCCAGACCCCTGGTGGAGTGGGTGCGTACACCACTAGGTAACACTTGTCGCTTGCTATATGCCAGGGAGATAGCAGCAAGCGGCCACAATCCAGTGGGGGAGATGCTGCTTAGAGAGCAGCCTTCCGCGAGCTAGATTAGCAAAACAGACAAAAGGCTGGTCACATAACCGGATATCCTGTGTCTGTTCAATGTACGTGCGTGAGGCTCGCACCGGACACAAGGCATGTAACCTTTGTTGCTCTTCTGAAGCAAAAGGAGGAGGTGAAAAGGGAAATAGCTCAAAAACGAAGGACCTGTAGGACATAGCCATGACTTTTGGTGCGAAGGCCACATTTGGACGCAACATCACCTTAGAGTGGCCCGGGGCGAAATGAGTACAGGAAGGGTGTACGGAAAACGCGTGGATGTCCCCAACACGTTTAGCCGAGGCCAAAGCCATGAGCATGGAGGTTTTGTAGGGGAGGATCGTCAGATCCAACCAACTCCAGAGGCTCAAAGGGACCTGCACACAGTGCCTCCAAAACCAGTGTCAAGTCACATGTGGGCGCAATAGGTTTAAAGACCGGTCTGAAACGTTGTACACCTTTCAGGAATCACACAACCAGGGTGTGAGCCCCCTGTGAGGCTCTGTCAACTCCCACATGAAAGGCTGAGATAGAGGCCATGTACACTTTTAGCGTGGAGAATTCCCGCCCCTGCTCGAAAAGCTCCTGTAGGAACATAGGATGCCCCTCACAGAGCACTGAACTCAAGGTTCAAATCCTTTATCTTGTCACGAGAGTTCAAACGCTTGCCACTTATTTGGAGACAGCCCTCTTCTGGAGGGTGCCTTTGTAGACTGAATGAAATGTTTCTTTCCCTGTGCCGCGGCAGGACCATCTCTCACCTTGCCCCTGGAAGGGGGGTGGCGCTTGTGCTAGGCAGACTGGTGTTGCGACTGGGAATCAGGCCGGTCGACCTGGTGCTGGGCCCAGACCCTGGTGTAGTCTGCTAAGCCGGCGGAGCTCCGCCTGTCGGCCTTCTGGAAGGTGCCCCTCCCCGGCATCCAAAGGACCGCCGAGGGAGAAAAGCGTGCAGCGCCTCTAACTGCTTATTTTTGGCTTGCATAGCCTCCAGGGCCGAACAACCCAATGGGAGCAATCGGCTAATCGTGCTACATCTGTCTGTCCCTCGATGGCACCTCCGAAAGTGTCAGCCAATGATGATGCTGTGCCACCTCAGTAGCGCTCATGCTCTTCCCGAGCGCCAGAGCAGTGCACCAGGACTGGGCGCAGAATGAAGTCGGCCGCAACATGGATCTCATCCAGGAGCTCTGTGTGGGGCTTACCTGTGGCCAAAGCCGTGCCCAGCTCCTCCAGCAATTCTGTCTGGTAAACCTGCAGCACAGTGACAGATGACAGTAATCGGGCAGCCACCCCCTCTGCACGATACACCTTATCCAACTGAGCAGCCAAAAAGTGACAGTGCTTGTTAGGGAGCATAGGATAGGCATTAGCCACGGGCTAGGTACAGGGCTAGGTAACAAGATAGCTTGCCATACACCGGAGGCGTGTGCACCAGCCCTGCCCCCTCAATATCCTGTAGCGTGAAGAGGAGGCTGCCCTGGAACTAAGCTCTTCATCACCCGAGAAACCCCCAGAGCTGTCCAGAGACACCAAGTCATCTTCCGAGCCTGGGCCCTGTATTTAACTAGCCGTGTCACTATCTCCCTGCTGGGATGCTAGTTCCACCTGTTCTGACCATTGCCCCAAGTCCCTCACCGCTTCCTGCACCTCGGTCCCAGCCAAGGCACAGATATCCGGAAAAAGGAAAGTCACTATTGGTAACTCCAAGCTTCGGCAACGATGCTAGTCTTTTCAGGGAGTTTGCACGCAGTACATGGCAATGCGTCCACGGACTGGTTAGAGTGAGGGCCGCCTAAGCGTGTTCCAAGGTAAGAGAAACTATACACAAATCGTGAATATCTTTCAGATAACTAGTATAACAGCATAACTGGTGGCATGATCTCGACACCGAACCCGGCTTAGCCATCGTCATCTCGGTTGTTTTCTTAGTCATTCTTCCAGAAAATTGAAGAATAACGAATTGTTCTTGATAAGGAAACAAATACAAACTTCAGCACACAACATCCAGGGGGTGAGCACGCTCTACCACTATGGAATAGTTTAATTGGCGCAACATAAGACCGTCTAGTTTTCCAATTGTTTGTTTTCGTAGCGTGAATCATTCCTGTTCACACTGAGGTGAAATAACTGAACGAATGAATCCGAGCCTCACGCTTATCACCTGTGAAAGGCGGGGCTACCAACGAGGCGCGGTTTTCATTGGTCTTGCCAAGCGTGATTGTAGATCCTTCAACCGAAGTCGCGACAGTGTGACTCCCCATAGTATGTTGTACCGAAGTTGTACCGACTGACTGAAAGGGAACCCAGCCAATGCGATGACAACATAAGCACCAATAGCCTCATGCAGCAGTCCTAAAAATAGCCTGGCCAGTAGCCACTGGCTAGCGACCGTGGAGTAAGCAGGGAACAGGAGGAGTTGCCAGCTGGGTAGGATCCAGATTGCAGACAGTGGGTCTTCCAGCGAAGTGCACAGGAGCCCTAATTCTCCAGTAATGGGGCCATTATCAGGTCCCAGGCAGCCAAAACAAACAGAGGCTTATGGGAGATAATGTCCCTAAGACGTCACCACAGACGCAAGAGGGTGACATACAGGAGCCACGGTGGCCAAGTGGCAAAGGCAATGCCTGACAGCCCTTCGGAAAACAAATGGCATTGTTTCGAAAACTAGGCATATACAGAACTAGGCATATAAACCAGGGCCACAGAGCAAATAGTTGAGCTGGAAATGATCATAATATAGTGTATGTCTTCTTTTTGTTGTGAAAACAGGGAAAGTTGTGAGGACTGGAGAAATAACGACTGAGGAATTTGAGAGAAGAGGAGATTAGAACAAGTGTGAAGACAAAGAGAGAAGCAGAGAAAGAGCGAGGGAGAGTTTGAAACAGAGTGAGCAGAAAGAGAGATAGAGTTCAGATGGGGAAAGCAAGCACTGCAGCTGTATGTGTGATGCCATAGGCGCCGTGCCAAAATCTGCTCCAGCAACAGTAGCACCATAAAACTTAAAGCTATTGTGTCCTCTTGCTCTCGCCTCGCCTCTCCTCTATTGAATACTGCTATTCATGATGCAGGCGGAGTGATACTTTACAATTCAACACCAATCTCCATCTCTCGCCCCAAGAGAGCCCTGACTGTATGGAACAATAAACAAAGTATTCTTTCTGTCCACTCCCAGAGCTAGTCCAGCTTCATGTGCATTACTACATTACTGTTTCCAAAGAAAGTAGGTGGCATTTATAAGGCTAAAGGTCCACGGTGCACCCTGCATTCCGCCCTCTCCCTCCTCCTCCCTCCATCCGGGGCAGGTTTAGGGGTGAGAGAGCGAGGGAGCAGGTACAGGAATAATGGCATATGCACGTCATACCAAGCAGAGGACAACAAAGGGAGCGTCATAAAATCGGGTTTATTTTCCATGTTGACAGGAAGTTGGCTCAATAGAAAGTTGGAGCAGGTTTGAGAGGGGAGGAGAAGACAGACAGGAATACAGTAGGAGCTAGCCAACAAAGGACTTTAATGCACATCAGCACACCATATGGGTCTTTGATATTTCGCTCCTGCTTGCTGATTGGCCAAGAACATTCAATTAGTGACAACATTCTGCCTGACAACATAACCCCAGGCAAATTGATGATATACCACAGCCTCTTGCGCATTATCATTTTAGCACATGTTTATAAAGGAACATCTTAACCATTCATTACAGATGGACACGAAAGAAAGAGAGAGAGTGTAGCCTGTCCACATCACCTTTTATGAGACAACATCAGCTGGAGCCTCTGCCAAGAACAATCATTAAAAGATCAATAGACATGCACTAAGCACACCACTGGGCCACTAAACTCACAATGAAAAGTGATAAAGTAACAAACATCACTCTATGAAAGGGCAAATGGTGGTCAAAAACAAAAAAAGCACACATTTCCATGTTGGCACCATTTCCTCTGCAAGAAGCAAATGAACCTATTTACAAATTAGCAGAACGCGTGTGTGCGGTGTATGTATGTGCGTGCGCGCATATGAGCATGTGTATGTTCATACGAGTAACGTGTGTGCATGTGAGCAGTATGCATGTGTGTGAGAGTGCACGTGTGTCATGCCTCAAACTACAGCACTGCCACCATGAGTTAATGGCATAGTTAAATGAAGGAACGTTTGAGAACATGCACATACTACATCTGTATCAACTCGGTCAAGTGTCAATAGTATGTTGACCTTTGGCCCTGCAGCTCAGAGTTGAACTCTTTCGACAGACTAGACTGGATATCTGTTTTCTGCCACCTGTCATGTTCTGAAACCGCTGGAAGTGGCAAGGATCAAAGGAGAAGAGACACTCAACGAACAGACACCACTAGAACACTACTAGAAAGTTAGACTGTTGGGTTCTGTATGTAAAGCCTCCTCCTAGTTCTAGCTTTAAAAGGTGTGGAGTAAAGGGGATGCTTTCAACGCTTCTTAAAAACAAGGAAAGTATCTCATACACTTTTACAACAAACTCAAGGAATGACAACAACAAAAAAGGCAATTTCAATTAGTGTGTTGACAATAGTCAGACAGGGTTTGGCTCTCTGTGCGTACTCAAGTACTGAAGATCGAAAAGGACTGAATCATCCGCCATTATCTGTCAGCTTCGACATATCCAAGCGGGCCTGAACAAAAACAACAGCCATGCGTACGCTGGAAAGAATTACACAAGTGATGGGAGGCGAGGTTTCTGAATGAGTCAGCTAGCCTTCCTCCACACATCAAATCTTTTAAATCAAATGTGATTCGTCACATGCTTTGTAAACAACAGGTGTGGACTAACAGTGAAATGCTTACAGGCCCTTCCCAACAATGCAGAGAGAAAGAAAACAGAGAAATAACAGAAAAGTAAAACGTAATAAAAGTAATATTAAATACACAATGAGTAATGATAATTTGACTATATACACAGGGTACCAGTACCGAGTCGATGTGCAGAGGTACAAGGTAATTGAGGCAGATGCGCTACATGACTAAAAGTATGTGGACACCTGCAAGTCAAATATCTCATTCCAAAATCATGGGCATTAATATGGAGTTGATCCCCCCCTCTGCTGCTATAACAACCTTAACTCTTCTGGGAAGGCTTTCTACTAGATGTTGGAACATTGCTGCAGGGACTCGCTCGTGAGGTCGGGCACTGATGTTGGGCGATTAGGCCTGGCTCGCAGTCGGCGTACCAATTCATCCCAAAGGTGTTTCGATGGAGTTGAAGTCAGGGCCAGTCAAGTTCATCCACACAATCTCAACAAACCCCTTCTGTATGAACCTTGCTTTGTGCACGTGTGACATGGTGAAGTTGAACCCAGGTACAGAGAATGGACCAGACAAGGAATCAATGATTAAGGATTTACTTTACTGAGAAAAGATAACATAAGGATCACAGTAACACAAGAGAAAACAACAAACACTAGGACTAGACACTCACTCAGGGGATGACCACACAGGGCAACCGAAATCAAGCTTCTGCAAAGAGAACAGAAAACACACCTCTTTTAAAGGGGGAAATCACAATGAGGAAATAGAAAACACCTGAGTGTAATAATAGTCTCTAGGGCCGTCTCTGCCGCCCTCTGGTGCCAGGAGGAACCATGACCCCCCAGGAGCCAAGACGACCCCCACGTTGTTGTTCAAAGTCTCGAACCAGACCCGGATCCAGGATGTCCCGGGCATGCACCCACGCCCGCTCCTCTGGACCGTAGCCCTCCCAGTCCACCAGGTACTGCAGGGTCCCTCGGACCCGATGAGCCTCCAACAGGCACCAGACCGTGAAGGCTGGGCAGCCATCCACAAGTTGAGGGGTGGAGGAGCAGGTGTGGGGGGAGAGAATGGACTGGTCCTTACCAGCTTGAGACGGGAGACATGGAAGGATGGACAGACCCTCATAGATCTGGGAAGCTGGAGACGATAGGTGACCGGGTTGATGCGACTCAGGATCTTGAATGGTCCTATGTAGCGCGGAGCGAGCTTCCGCGAGTCCACCTTTAGGGGAAGATCACGGGTGGACAGCCACACGTGTTGACCCGTTCGGAGGAGTCGAAGAGGCCTTCGGTGTCAGTTTGCCTGGTGTTGGTGTCGCGCAGAGGAGCGGAGCAAGGAGGATCGCGCTCTGATCCAGGTGTGGCGTCATCGCCTAATGAACGCCTCGGCTGATGGCACCCCCGCTTCGGCCTCTTGTTCAGGAAACGGGGGGTGAACCCGAACTGACACTCGAACGGCGACAACCCAGTGGACGAGTTCGGCAGTGTGTTATGAGCATACTCCGCCCAAAACGAGGAACTTGCTCCAGTTACTGGCCTAGGTAGAGATGAAACAACGGAGGAACTTCTCCAGCTTCTGGTTGGTTCACTCAGTTTGCCCATTCGACTGTGGGTGGAACCCCGAGTAGAGACTCACCGACGCCCCCAACAGGGAGCAGAAGGCTTTCCAATACCGTGCAACGAACTGGGGACCACGATCCGAGACAATGTCCTGGGGAAGTCCGTGTAGTCGAAAGACATGGGTAATCATGAGATCAGCAGTCTCCTTTGCTGAGGGCAACTTGGGTAAGGCAATGAAATGGGCTGCCTTGAAGAACCGATCAACGACCACCAGGATAGTGGTAAGCCCTTGGGATGGAGGTAACCCTGTGATAAAGTCTATGGACAGGTGGGACCAGGGCCAGCTGGGGATGGGCAGAGGTTGAAGCAACCCAGCCCGTCGCGGTTGTGAGGACTTTCTTTGAGCACAGGTGGAACAGGCCGCAACAAAGAACCTCACATCCTCAAACATGTTGGGCCACCAGAATTTCCGCCTCAGGAACTCCAGTGTCCGATTAACCCTTGCATGACCAGTTCATTTAGAGGAGTGTCCCCATTGTAGTACTCGGGAACGGGCTGATTGCGGAACGTAAAGTCTGTTAGTGGGTCCCCCACCGGGGTCAGGTTCTCAGGTCTGGGCTCATCGGACCGTGGTCTCAATACTCCATATCACAAGGGCCACAATGCGTGAGCTGGGGATGATGGGCTCGGGGTCCCTCTCCTCGTTAGATACATCGTGTTGGCGGGACAGGGCGTCTGCCTTCTGATTCTTGGATAGACTAGTGAAAATCATAATAAGGAAATAGAAAACACCTGAGTGTAATAATAGTCTC